>NW_019396325.1:151536-197465 GCF_000591075.1 Eurytemora carolleeae | reverse complement strand
TTTTTTCGCGCTTCGCGCGAAATCTTGCCCCCCCCTGGCTAAAATCCTTTGTACGCGCCTGGTTGTAAATAATTATTACCGCTCTTTGACCTGCAACATTACCGACCTATGATTCCATCAACAGAGGGACGCTAAGTTACTTTACGTCCCTTCGGACAATTAAGTAAAATAACATTTTCTCATCTCAAATGACGATAAAATTGTGTACAACTGATTTTTCGGGAAATTACAAATTTTACTTGACCAGAGGGGTAAAGTAGTTGTTAATAAATATTACCGCAGTTAAACTATAGAACCATGAAGCCAAGTCGGTAAAATAACGACCCGCTCTGAGAGGTGTTCGTGAAAAAGCGCACACATTTCATCCTAAAACACAATACAATTTTGAACAAATCTAATTTAGCCGGTTATTAAATACAAATATATCAACAGAGAGACGTACAAACATATATGTATAAAGATATTAAATCTTCTTAAAAGTAGATGGTATCAAAAACAAATTTCACTAACAAAAATTATTTAAAAGAAATAAGAATTTCTTCAAAAGTTCTTGTCTAGTTCTTTGGAAACATAATAGAAATGGAATGGGCTATTGAACTTGCACTAAGGTAAATATCTGTTTAGAACTTTAGGAAAAGTAATTTTAAGATTACTTTAAAACTCAAAAAAACTATTTTCAGTTTTTTTGTCGTTTCTTACTGAAATAAAATTTTTTTTTAAAGATTAATTCAATTTACAGTTGTCAAGATAATGATATGTACAGGGTGTCCCAATAAACATGGGAATTCAGAGACGAATTTGAAATCGTCTTCGCAAATAATTAGCGTTGTGTTACCTAATTTCAATGGTCAAAATAATGTTACGCCTGCTAGAGTATATTTTATGTAAACGGTATAAGACTGTTAAAAAGTTGTGCGATGTTCTTTAACATTTTTGCAAAACAGTGAAAAGAAACAACATGTACTGTGTTTGTATACACGAATTTCTGCTATTATTAAGTACAATACAGTATGAAATAAAAACATAAACAAACAACTGAAGTTTAGCAGACGGATTTAAGCTTTATTATGGGGCAATATCAAAATCGTTGCGGAATTCTCATGTTTATTGGGACACCCTGTATCTAACTGGATGTTTTCAAAACAACTTTGAAAATTACACATTTTTCACTATTTTACCTACACGCTACTGTACTCTTTACTTTACATCATTGTTAATCTTGTTAGGTTTTAAGTTACAATAAACCTGTGTTAAACTTGTTATGTTTTAAGTTACAATAAACCTGTTGCTGCAACCATGTGTATTGGTCCCAAGGGAGACACTGATGGAGTTCAACCTGAAGAATGCGCAGTCAGGTAACAACATCTCAGTCAACTCTTTCTAATGTTAAATCTATTGTGGGAAATGTCAACTTAAAATTTGAGGGAGCCTTCGATATTAGTGATTCCTTCGGGGTGGGACTATACCATGGCAAATCCCCTAGGAATTCATTTAACCCCTGGGAGTGGGACTACACATAGATACGGATGATTATCGAGAATCGCAACAAAAAAGTTTTTACCCCGGCTCTGGATAAAAATGCTAGCTTTTCTGATTTTATATAGATCTTATTTATTAACTAAATATTCATGACAAAAGTTAATTTTGATTTAACCCATTTACTAAATATTGATGTGTTTTAAATGTAAAGTTTTTTCTATATCTAAAAAAAAATTTTATTTTAAAAAATTCTTCACAAAATCCATTATGCATTCCATCAATATTTATTTATGTTTATGTTATAATAATATTCTAATAAAGGTTCATAAGATTCCATCAAAGTATTGTTTGGTGCGTAAACTTGGTTTTGTATTTTTAAGAAAGTGAATGATATTCTTTGAAAGTTTTCAAGGGCCACCAGTTGGCAGTCTGGGGGGAGGGTAGATCTTTTTAGATAAAGCCAATTTAATGATACATTTTTTCTGACATTTTAGAACTACATCTCTAAACAGTTCTTATACCTGCATATTTTCATAATTAATATACAATATTAATATTAATGGAATTTGTGTTAATTTGGATAATCATTAAATTCCTAACTTTTTACTCAATTTAGAATGGCTCGTGCAGGCGCTCATATAATTGGTACTAACTGTAAGTTTGATCCATTCATCAGCTTGGAAACTATGAGACGAATGAAAGCTGGACTTGATGCAGAAAATCTTCATCCCTATCTAATGTGCCAGCCTTTAGGATTCCGAACTCCAGATGTAAACCACTTTGGAGGTTTTCATTTACCAGAGTTCCCTTTTGGTGAGTTTTACCTGCTTTATACAATGGGATCGACTAGGTTTTCAGCGGACAAAAACTTTCGGGAAAAAATGCGAAAATTTTCTTTCGTACTTTTCGCAAAATTTCGCATTTTCTCGCAAAAATTAATTTTGCGAAAGAAAGCTAAAACGATGCAAAATTTCGTGAATAAATGAAATCCGCGAAAAACTATATTGCTGCATGCAGCTGCAACAATTGATTGTGCACACAAAAAATGCGTGGAAATATCTGCTCAACGAGCTCGGCATTACTAGTTTTGTTATATTATAAGTAGTAATTTCTCTTCCTTTGATAAAGGAGGAAATTTCTTTTCGTGCAATATTTGTGCATTTTTTTTTTTCGCGAATTGTTTGCATTTTTTGTTCCGCGAAAATTTCACATTTTTCCGCGAAACAGATTAACGCAGAATTTCGCGGAAAAGGGAAATTTTCCATTTCGATGAAACCGGAAACCTTAATAGAAATCATAAAACTATGAAATTGAAAGACACGTGGTTAGACTCAAATTGTGATGTTTGTTTAATACAAAGGGATCCCATAAAACTGAGAAATAGAAAGACAAAGGTTAGACTCATATTGTGATATTTGTTTAATACAAAGGGATCCCATAAAACTGAGAATGGAAAAACGACTGTTTGGCTCAAATTTTGATATTTGTTCAATACAAAGGGATCCCATAAAACTGAGAAATGGAAAAACGACTGTTTGGCTCAAATTGTGATATTTGTTTAATACAAAGGGATCCCATAAAACTGAGAAATAGAAAGACAAAGGTTAGACTCATATTGTGATATTTGTTTAATACAAAGGGATCCCATAAAACTGAGAATGGAAAAACGACTGTTTGGCTCAAATTGTGATATTTGTTCAATACAAAGGGATCCCATAAAACTGAGAAATGGAAAAACGACTGTTTGGCTCAAATTGTGATATTTGTTTAATACAAAGAGATCCCATAAAACTGAGAATGGAAAAACGACTGTTTAGCTCATATTGTAATATTGTTTAATACAAAGGGATCCCATAAAACTGAGAAATGGAAAGACGACTGTTTAGCTCAAATTGTGATACTTGTGTAATTCAAAGGGATCCCATAAAACTGAGAAATGGAATGACGACGGTTAGACTCAAATTGTTATATTTGTGTAATTCAAAGGGATCCCATAAAACTGAGAATGGAAAGACGACTGTTAGACTCAAATTGTTATATTTGTGTAATTCAAAGGGATCCCATAAAACAGAGAAATGGAAAGACGACTGTTAGACTCAAATTGTGATTTTTTAATACAAATACAATTGTAGAATAAAAAGACAACTGTTAAGAGCCAAGTTACGAGTAAAGTCCAATCAACATTAAGTCATATAACACAGTAATTGTTTAGTTAACAGAGTTTACAGAGTTTACAGAGTTTACAGAGTTTACATAGTTTACAGAGTTATCAGAGTTTACAGAGACCCAGTTTACTTAATAAGTTGATTTTCAAGGCACAGGTAAAGCTATTTGCTTTATATCATTAGCAAATACACACATGTTGTCTTCCTACTCCTCAGTACTATGGATCCAGCATATCTGATGGGTAGCCCATAATATACGAATACGATAGAAAGAGTTAAATGCAACTGCTCCCGTCACAATTTAACTACTAGAGTTTTTTTTTCGCAACTACTCCAGTCGAAATTTAACTACTTTACATCACACACAAAATTTAGGGCAAAACATTAATAATAAACAATAAATTGGTAAGGAATAAGAAGTTATTTATCCTACTGGTAGCCCTAAGTAAATAAGGATCAAGACAAGTTAAAAATAAAATGATGTCCAGTAGTGAAATTAATTTTCAATTATTACATTATTTTCAGCAATGGAGCCGAGACAGATTACAAGGATTGAAGCTGCTCAGTTTGCTAGGGAAGCATATCATCTTGGTATCAGAGTTATTGGAGGTAAACATTGCTATCATTAATGGAGCCGAGGCAGATTACAAGGATTGAAGCTGCTAGGTTTGCTAGGGAAGCATATAATCTTGGTATCAGAGTTATTGGAGGTAAACATTTCTATCATTAATGGAGCCAAGACAGATTACAAGGATTGATGCTGCTAAGTTTGCAAGGGAAGCATATCATCTTGGTATCAGAGTTATTGGAGGTAAACATTTCTATCATTAATGGAGCCGAGGCAGATTACAAGGATTGATGCTGCTAGGTTTGCTAGGGAAGCATATAATCTTGGTATCAGATTATTGGAGGTAAACATTGCTATCATTAATGGAGCCAAGACAGATTAGAAGGATTGATGCTGCTAAGTTTGCTAGGGAAGCATATCATCTTGGTATCAGAGTTATTGGAGGTAAACATTTCTATCATTAATGGAGCCAAGACAGATTACAAGGATTGATGCTGCTAAGTTTGCTAGGGAAGCATATCATCTTGGTATCAGAGTTATTGGAGGTAAACATTTCTATCATTAAAGACAGATTACAAGGATTGATGCTGCTAAGTTTGCTAGGGAAGCATATAATCTTGGTATCAGAGTTATTGGAGGTAAACATTGCTATCATTAATGTCTGAAAGCATTCAATCGAAATAAAGCATTATTCCACATATCTGATTGATATGTTTTTAAACCAAAATGTATTCTGTTTTCGAACCAAAAGGTGGAAACTTGATAGATAAATAAATAAACATAGGCAGCTTATGTACGCATAATCACCAAGAATTGTACAATCCGCGAACTCGTACTTCTAGGGGTCAAAGTGTACTTGAATGATTAGCGGGGTGGTTTGCTGTTTTAATGGATTTCATAGATAAATAAATAAACATAGANGGAAGGACATCTGAATCCCTCCAGTGGAATGTAAATCACCCTGCGTAAAGTTTTAAATTGTAAAAAGCATTTTTTGAAACCCCTCCAGTGAAAATAAAATCCCTCCGGTGGTCTCCAGTAGAATCGAAATCTTACTACGAACTTCTTTGAGTCCTATTCTACAACGTTTGTTCTTGATATCCAAATCTACTGTGAAAACTATTAAATTCTTCAGTCTTAGTTATCCATGCTAGGACCGAATTTAATGAATTGTAGATGTCACTGAACTATCTATATCGGCAGTTCAAATCCTGAATCAGCGATTCAACCCCCCATGAGTTTTTAGCTTTGAATCGGTGATTCAGGATCCGAATCGGCGGTAAATAATTCAGCGAACTAGCTCAAATTCATTAATTCTGGTTCCTGATCTGAGTTTATATATCCCTGATCTGAGTTTATATATCTATGTTCTGGATTTCTGATCAATATCCAAGATAGAATAATTCGAATCTTAATAAGAACAACAAAAGTAATGATTTGCTTGTATGAAGGATTAAAAACACACAAGTTTAGACTAAAATATATAATTTAAAGGGACTGTAAGCGTAATTTCAATTGACCCTCTGATCTAAAGTCTGGAAGATATCGTCGTTTTTATGACTTGAAAAGTGTTTATTTCTGTGAGTTCCTCCATTGCATCTATTAAGCAAGAAATGCGTGGGTCACTTTTGCAGAAAACCCGATATCTAAAATAAACAGCTTTTAAGGGTATCATTTTAATTTGGGCAATGCCGTCTTTTCACGGAGGGTTACTTGAAATTACGCTTACAGTCCCTTTAAACTTAATTTCAAGGTTGCTGCGGCATTGAATCACATCATATCCGAGCAATGGCCGAGGAGCTGGCAGTAGAGCGGGGAGGGCTACCTGAAGGATCTAGGAAGTCAGATCATGATTTGTCAACCCTCAAGAAAAAAGGAGATATGGGCAGGGACGAGTTCAAGATGAAGTAAGGAATATTATTAAAGAAAGGGGATCAGGATTGTGTATAGGTCTTATATTCGAAACTATGCTCTGTCTCTTCTCCTAAGACAAAGATTAATATTTTAGATTCATCATTTCATTTAATTGAGATTACAGTTAACATTAATAACAAAGAGAACAAAAAATTTTAAATTGACATTTAAAAAAGATCTCTAATTTTACCGTGACTTTTAGATCAGACTTGTACTAGTCCGTAGATCAGACATGTACTAGTCCACAGATCAGACATGTACTAGTCCGCAAATCAGACTTGTACTCGTCCGCAGATCAGACATGTACGAGTCCGCAGATAAGACTTGTACTAGTCCGCAGATCAGACATGTACTAGTCCGCAGATCAGACTTGTACAAGTCCGCAGATCAGACTTGTACTAGTCTGCAGATCAGACTTGTACTAGTCCGTAGATCAGTCATGTACTAGTCTGCAGATCAGACTTGTACTAGTCCGTAGATCAGACTTGTACTAGTCCGTAGATCAGACATGTACTAGTCCAAAGATCAGACATGTACTAGTCCAAAGATCAGACTTGTACTAGTCCAAAGATCAGACTTGTACTAGTCTGCAGATCAGACATGTACTAGTCCAAAGATCAGACTTTTACTAGTCCGCATTTCAGACTTGTACTAGTCCGAAGATCAGACTTGTACTAGTCCTAAAGTTTTCTCGCAAATAAAAATGAGCCCGTTCGGTTTGTTTTCAATTTGTTTGTTTGTTAACGACCCAGTTCGATTCAGAAATTGCTCGTTAACAGTCTGACGGATTAATAAATGCGAACGATTAATAAAAATTTCTAATAGTTTTTTGTTCGTTAGTTTTGAAAATAGACTATCGTTTTTTTTCTCTGAACGATCGCATTCGTTCGTGAATTTTTCTGAACGACGTCAATTTCTTTCATTTTGAAATATTTCGTTCGTTAACGTAAGCGATGCCCATTTTCGGCGATACTTTCTGTAATTCTAGGGGAAGTAAAGCATATTTTCACTTCTAGGGGAAGTAAAACATATTTGTACTTCTAGGGGAAGTAGAGCATATGTGCACTTCCAGGGGAAGTAAAACATATGTGTACTGCTAGGAGAAATAAAGAATATGTGTACTTCTAGGGGAAATAAAGAATATGTGTATTTCTAGAGGAAGTAAAGAATATGTGTACTTCTAGAGGAAGTAAAGCATATGTGCACTTCTAGCGGAAGCAAAGCATATGTGTTCTTCTAGGGGAAGTAAAGCCTAATTGCACTTCTAGGGGAAGTAAAGAATATTTGTACTTCTAGAGGAAGTAAGGCATATGTGTACTTCTAGGGGAAGTAAAGAATATTTGTACTTCTAGGGGAAGTAAAGCATATTTTTACTTCTATGGGAAGTAAAGTATATTTGCACCTCTATGGGAAGTAAAGAATATGTGTACTTCTAAGGGAAGTAAATTATATTTGTACTTCTAGGGAAAGTAAAGCATATGTGTACTTCTAGTGGAAGTAAAGAACATTTGTACTTCCAGGGCATGTAAAGAATATGTGTACTTCTAGGGGAAGTAAAGAATATGTGTACTTTTACGGGAAGTAAAGAATATTTGTACTTCTAGGGGAAGTAAAGAATATATGTACTTCTAGGGGATGTAAAGAATATGTGTACTTCTAGAGGAAGTAAAGCATATGTGTACTTCTAGGGGATGTAAAGAATATGTGTACTTCTAGAGGAAGTAAAGAATATGTGTACTTCTAGGGATGTAAAGAATATGTGTACTTCTAGAGGATGTAAAGCATATGTGTACTTCTAGGGGAAGTAAAGAATATGTGTAATTCTAAGGGAAGTAAAGTATATGTGTATTTCTAGGGGAAGTAAAGAATATGTGTACTTCTAAGGGAAGTTAAGAATATGTGTACTTCTAGGGGAAGTAAAGAATATTTGTACTTCTAGGGGAAGTAAAGTATATTTGTACTTCTAAGGGAAGTAAAGTATATGTGTACTTCTAAGTGAAGTAAAGTATATGTGTACTTCTAGGGGAAGTAAAGAATACTGGCAGAGCTTGATTCCTTGCACGGGAAGACCACTCTCCTCAGCTCTCAATAGGAATTCATTTTATTAGATTTTTATCATGACTTAATTATAACTTTAATGAACTGTAGACGTCATTTCATGTGACATTTTATTTATAGAATAGTATGTATGTACGATTCACATAATTTTCTCTTTGAGCATTGATTATTTTCTACGAAGTGATTTGCGACTGCAACAATTGGAAAAATTGCTTAAAATTTAAAAAAACCTGTCAAGTTAGAAAACGACGACATTCCACACTATTGCCCTTAAAAATCATTTGTTTATCTTGAATGAACATAACAAAAAGTCAGAAAAATTGTCCACTTTTTTCCTTTAGAAGACGACTTATGCCTAGAATTTAAAAATTGAGGTATAGATTAAGTAACAATAACATATTTAGGGTTTTTTTTTACAATAACCCTAAGGCAGAAGCCCAAAGACGTTAAATTACAGATTACAAAGACAGATAGAGATCATGCTCTGCCTGCGCGGAACTTCTTTGGGCTTCTGCCTCAGGATTATTGTGAAGAAAAAACCCCTAAATCTTAAAAAGACGATAAATCTAAAGACGCTTGGTCTCAAAGTCATACCACCAGTAATTTCTGTCACATTAATATAGCTGACATTGAAAAACTTTTTATTATAGTTACAAATTGATAAAATAATTTTGTTATAAAATGATTTGGATAATCAGAACGATGAACCCTGAAGTTGTAGATAGGAGTGTACTAAACTAACTATAGGATCCACCAAGTTTGATATTTTGAATATCAAGTATTAGAAATTGCAAATATAGTGTGAGACATAATGCACTAATCGTTCAGGATAATTAAGAAAACATGAGAAACTTAATTTTTTGTATTTGCACGTTTTTTATTTTTTAACCGATTTTACCTTAAAATACGTACTTAAAATTTCAAATTATTTGTATCCAGTAAAAATTATTTTATATTAAAATAATAAATGATTTGAAAACTAGTTTTTTAACCTACTAGATCGATTGGAGCTACTATAGCTTCTAAATTTACCAGATCTATTAAAACTACTGAAGCTTCCAGAGTTACTAGATCTATTGGAACTACAGCTTCTAGAGTTACTAGATCTATTGGAACTACAGCTTCCAGAGTTACTAGATCTATCATCTATTGGATATACAGTTTCTAGAGTTACTAGATCTATTGGAACTCAAAGTGAATAAATACTGAAGCGGAACAGACTAAGGCAACGACGACAGGTTGGGTCATAAGGTTTTATTTGGTTTGGAAATAATTGCACGAAAAGATTTCTTTTGGAAAGTAAAGACTAGAAAAAATAGACAAAGACCCATGAAAATGTTGTCTTCAGTTAGAACTTTAAAATATTCATAATTAAAATCAAAATTTTTTGTATGTTTGTAGTTTATATGTAAACACTATAAAGTCGCTTAATCAATTCATTGATTTTGCCTGGCACTTCTAATTCTATATGAATTTATCTTTAAAACTGCTTAGTTTTTTTCTTTCAAATCTCAATCCATTCCGAAATATGTTTGTAAATGGGCTATGGGGGCTCATCCCCCTCAGTGGGGACTATGGGGGGGGGGGTTTGGCCTCCCCCCACCCTAAAAAGAAAAAGAAATGTAAGCCCTTCGTGGAAAAAAAACCTGAATACGCCTCTCTTGATATTTTTAAAACTATGTCTAGTTCTCAACCACTCTTAAATCTGTCAAAATATAAAAGTGAAGACCAAGAGATATATTTCAAAGATCTTTATTTTTCGGTATCACAAATTGTGCATTCCTTGTTTTACAGATTATGCATGCAGGCATTATTGTGCTGTCTTAAATTATTTATTGTTCAGTAAAATGGATAAAATTCACTTCTAAAATCTTAATTTACGTTAGTCTAAATTTAAATTAACTACAAATTTTAAATCTGTGTTTGTAAACTGTCTCATTTACTATAATTTCCTCTCATTAAATGGCGCCGAGCCATAGAATGCAAATTATTCGGTCAAATTAAATCAATAATATGTTGATTATTCGTCTATAGTTGTTCTTCAGGTCATTCCTGGTGTCTAGTCTATGGTTTGGCTCTTTTATTCGTCAATTCTAATAGATTTGAGCATCTTTATGTTCGTATAAACAAATATTAACTCAAACCGGTGGGATTTTTCCATTTAATACTGAAACCAATCACACAGGGGCTATCAGTGGTGTTTCAAGTAACCCTCTTTTTAAAGAGTTGAATTTATAATTATTATCAAAGTAACAATGAGATCCTAAAATGAGTTTAATTCCGTAATTTTTGTCTTATAAATCCACGATTCACTTTAAGTTTTTGAGGAGATACTGAATTTATTTTTTTATCGATTGAAAAAAGATAATACCTACTATCTATGCATCGTTTTGGTTCAGTAAACAAGATTTGCGAAAAGAAACAACATCATTTTTACTTCAAATTCCGTTGAACGGTCCTTTAAACTATGCAAAAATGTTCCAAATGTTGACAACGTTTTAGTTGATTGAAAGAAAAAGATGTAGAATAAAGCAAGATTTGATGAAACATTTCTTTTTCAAATCGCTTGAAACTGAAGTTTAAAAAAACTAGGCTTTTACGACGCTTTGCGTTCATCTTCTATTTCATTTGTGAAAATTTTCTCCTTGTATGCATTGTAAAACCAAAACAAACAAAAGTTCGCGGATTTAGAAGAAAGATTACGTGGAATTTGAACATTTATTGGAAATCTAATTTTGTTGGAGGCTAATTTTTGACATTTTTATCATTCATAAACCTTCCTTGGGGTCATGTGAGGTCCCACACAAACTTTGGGCCCAATCGGTTCAGCCGTTTTAACATTTTGACAGACAAGCAAAGTATATATTGATAAAAAACTTTCATATTTTAAATGAATTAGAATAGAAAACCTTTAAGACTCATTTTTAAACCGAGTTGCTTAAAAACTACAATTTAGTTTCCTGTAATCTACAATTAGAATTTTACACTAAAAATACATTATGATAAATTATTTTTGCACTTCACGCTAACTGAACAACAAAAATTACAGAAATGGCGAGAATTTTTTTTTAATTTGCACAAGCCGGGTAGAATGATTTTTTTGCAAATACACACAATGCAAATTTCTTATTTTAGCACTCTGTTTTGCAAAAGTGCATTGACCATTGATGGTAGTTTAATTGAGACTAATCATTATAAATTGGTTCTCATGAACTACCCCCCCCTCCCTTCCCTCCATCTCCCCCTTTTGTTAACTTTCAGCCACCCTTTTCTGTATCAATAGTTACAAATCCTCGCTCGAATTTGCCAGGATGCTGCCCCCACCCCTCCCCCCCCCCTTAAAAAGTGCGACATTTAAACTTTTTGTCCTCAAAAATTTAAAAAATTTAAGGAAAAGAAATATTTTTAGAATAAGATAGATTCACAAAATTCATGATAAATATGTTTACAGAAATTTGTAAAACATTTCGTGTTTTCTATAAACGCAAAAATAACATATACTATAACAAAATTATGTTTTTTATCTATTATAATAAAACAAGACATTCGTATATATATATGTTGCATATAGCCGGCCAAACGGCTGGACCGATTGGACTGAAATTTTATGTGGACATTGGACACTCATGGGTGGCCGGGGGTGTTAGAATAGGCAACAAAAATTTGAATTTTTTTTCAAAATTAAAAAAAAAAATTATCCACGGGCAACGCCGGGCCCTCCAGCTAGTATAGAATACAATAATAATAATATATAGTAATTGGAATTTCTTTGCCAAGGTATTCGTTCTTTAAAAGACTAACTATCTATCTATCTATCTATCTATCTATCTATCTATCTATCTATCTATCTATCTATCTATCTATCTATCTATCTATCTATCTATCTATTAGGGAAAAGCGTACGTGGAGAGAATGGAGGGGAAAATGTAAAAGACGGAAAGTGGGAAAGGGAGAAGGGTACGGGATAGGAGGGAAGAGAAGGGAGAAGGTAAAGGACGGAATGTGGGGAAGGAGAAGGGCAGATTGGGCAGAATGGAAAGGAAAGGACGGAAAGTGGGAAAGCTAGAAGCTGGGGAAAAAGGGTGAAAGAAAATGAAGGTATAGAAAGGGAAGGGGAAATAGAAATGAAAGGGGGAGGGAAAAAATAAGATTAGTGCATGACCAGCCAAAAAAAGGGGGAAAAAGGTGAAGCTGGGGGGGGGGGGGAGGATAACTATTTAAGGTTACATGAATGAAATGCGAATGTTTAAACGCAGGAAATAAATAATTAATTTAACAAATTGGTTAAAAAACACTTTTTTAAAGGGAATGTTTTCAATTCTAAGTAAATGCTAACCTAATTTAAATATATGGGTTTTATCATTATTCGACAAATTGACAACGTTCAATGTCAATTATTTTTTTAGAAAAGAAGCTCTCAATAACCGAGAACAGTCCTTTTAAGAAACAATAAAAATAAGAAGAATAAAGAATTTTTTAAAGTAATATTAGGACGAGAATTAGTTGGTTTTAGCTTCAGCTTTAATGTGGAAACCAAACTAATAAAATCATTTGTGTTAAATATTTTCATATTTTCACCACTTACCATTTTTCAGAAATTTTCTTAAATTCCTAATCTCTCTTATTACTAATTATTTTCGAATTCGGCCTAGCGTCAAATTTTTTGAATTTTTATTTTCCTTGCAGACTGCATTATACTTAAAATAAAACTTTCATTTGTGTGCCATGGGTGTCAAATAAGTATTTTTATTGAGATCGAAAATCTTCATTTTAAAGTTTTTAATGCTTGATTTTACAATAAAGATATATTTCTTTTGTTCCTTTTCGAAAAAAATGAATTTTTGTCGATGGGATAAGGTTTTCTGACAAATGTATGTGTCTGTGAGGATTTCGTTATTATCTCGTTTGTAATTTGACAACTAATTCTGTTAGACCAAATAATTTAGGTTTGAAATATTTACACCATCAAATTCCAAAGATAAAGTGATTAGAAAGTTATCGATTGAGGCAAAAATACGTTCCTAAGAAAAAAAAAAATAGTTAAGTATTAGGGGCGTATATATTGACTTGAGTCGAATGTTGGGGGGGGGGGGGGGGGGTCCGGGGCTACAACTTTTCTTGTAATGTTGAGGGGGAGGCTTAGATTTTAGAATAATAGTTAACGAAAGAAATATAGCATTTACAGTCAAAAGTTATGGTCATCTTTTTTTGCGTTAAAATGCGTCAAAATCTAACAAATTAATTTAAGTATTTTGTCTATATTCTGCATCATATTTAATATTGATAAATAGGTTCTACGCAGAAACAATATATTTGTATTTACAGATTCTACGCAGACTTGAATATCTGAGACTAGATCGGTTTTTAATAAAGATAATATCCTTGGATAATATTCAATGAAATATAATCCATCAACTACAAATTACCGAGCAGACTTTCCGCTAGGGTTAATTCAGATTTTTTTTCGTCGAAAATAAAAAGGAAGTAACCTGATAGTTTCAGTTGCAAGATCTCACTCAAAAATCGAGGAGAACTTTGCCAAGGTCTTCTTCAAAACTAAAGTCAATATTTAACAAGTACTTTACGGTTCTAAAATAAGCATGTCCAGGGCTACAAAAAAGTATTATTGATTTAGTGCGGTAAAATCAAAACCCAAGGAGTTGCGACACTTGAAAGTCGACCAGATCTTGAACATTTTTACAACTTTTCAGCATTTAAACTTTGAAGTTCTATTCTTTAAGCCTTTGCAACTTGATTGTGTAAATCTTTTCTATCTATCTATCTATCTATCTATCTATCTATCTATCTATCTATCTATCTATCTATCTATCTATCTATCTATCTATCTATTCTATCTATCTATCTATCTATCTATCTATCTATCTGTCTATCTATCTATCTATCTATCTATCTATCCTATACATCTATCTATCTATTTGTCTTTCCATAAACATCCATCCCTTTCCATCTGATCCATCCAAACATTGAATCCTCCTCTCCAATTATTTATCTATTTCAATTTTCTTTTTACCGCAGACATCCGTCTATTTGCGGGGGCGGAGTAGAATACGATGCCGCCAGGCGGGATGGGTGGCGGCAGGTGGACTGGTATCATCAACACTCCGGTACCGCCAGTAGTCTGGTTTATCTCGAACCGAAGACAAGGCCCCTCTATACCAGAAGTGAACAGAGAGAGAGAGAAAAAGTCGGTGATATTGAAATAATTTCGGGCCATGGACCACGTTCGATAGTGCAACAACGAGGAATAAAAGTGTGCTACTCTATATATACATCTCTATGACCGTGTGTTACTCTATATATAAATATCTATGACTGTGTGAATGTAATCTATGGAAAACGGTATGGTTGCCGGACCTATTCAGTGTAAGGTTAGTAATTAATATTTATCAATTTTGGCTTAACTTCTGTACAGCTGTTACGACTTTGTGACATTTTTGCTCCTCTAGTTTGACTGTATGTACAAGTATGAAAAAAGCAAATTCAAAACAGCACTGTTATCTTCTAAATAGGTCTCCAATAAGAGAAGTTTAGAGAAATTATACAGATTTAAATGTTTCATATTTTTTTATGAAAATAATTTTCTTCTATCGGTAATATCAATTTTACCATTTACGTTGCTTTTCATCAAACCTTATACTTTAAAGTGTCTGGAATTGTAATAACTTAACTTCAGTTTTTATTCTGTTAATTACTACATTTTTCCCGTCTCGCTAAAACCCTAATTTGATGCACATTTGATTCCTTGCTATTTTATAAGATTATTTTTAGCAAACAGGTTGTTTGGCAACTTATAGTTTTGGGGAGATGGGTTAGAGAGATTTGTCAGAGAGATGGGGGAGTCATGACTTTTCCCTTCCCCTTCCCGGNATATATAAATCTATAAATTATACACATATACATATATAAATCTATAAATTATACACATATACATATATAAATCTATAAATTATACACATATACATATATAAATCTATAAATTATACACATATACATATATAAATCTATAAATTATACACATATACATATATAAATCTATAAATTATACACATATACATATATAAATCTATAAATTATACACATATACATATATAAATCTATAAATTATACACATATACATATATAAATCTATAAATTATACACATATACATATATAAATCTATAAATTATACACATATACATATATAAATCTATAAATTATACACATATACATATATAAATCTATAAATTATACACATATACATATATAAATCTATAAATTATACACATATACATATATAAATCTATAAATTATACACATATACATATATAAATCTATAAATTATACACATATACATATATAAATCTATAAATTATACACATATACATATATAAATCTATAAATTATGGGGGCCTAATTGCACACAAAAATAATTGAAATTAATTTATTTAGATGGAGGATAAGAGTGGATCAATGTACCCCTCGGATTGGTGGTGGGCTGAAAGACAGGTGAGATTGATAAAATTGATGAATTCGACCATTTTGTTACATAATGTTTTAGACAAAAATATACTCATGGACTCTATTGCTAGTTGCATAGGATATAATAATTGTATTTACATTTTTCTTCAGAAATAATTTTTACAATTGAATTTGCAGGTGTCAGAAATATTAGCAGAACATCCCGGAGAGCTGATCAAAACCGGTTCCCCTAATGTACTGTGTACTGCACTACCCAACCATTGGAGGTACAGAAAACTGTCTACATTCTAATAACAATTGATTTATGTATAACCATTTAAAATTATATATTTTTGCCTGAGTTTGTTTAGAAACGATTTCACTTTAAATATGTATTAATATAACGCACATTTTACCTGAGGTCGCTACTTTATTGTGGAGTAACGATAATCTTGATCTCAACGATTTCAACGATAATGCTTGATCTCAATATCCGATGTGGGCACTTTTGAATTGGATAATCACTCAATTAAAGTTATTCCTGCAGGGTATGACCACCCATATCGAAGCGGAATTAAATTACTCCCTAGATCTGCATAAGATACAGATCAATGTTTGATCCAGAATTCACAACATAAAAGTTCTGAATCAGGGATACATTGATATATTTTCATATTTTATTTAAACATCATTGATATTACTTTAACATTACTTTTGCACCAATCCACTTACTTAAAAAGTCATTTCTACAGTTAATATGAAATATATTTCAAGGTCGAACAAGACGCTACCCATGGCCTTCAAGGTGATCGCGCTCAGCGATATCGAAGACGGGACCGTGGTGAACCTCAGGGCGGGGAACGATGAGAACTTCTGCGGTGAGCTGAGGAACAACACAGCTGTTATGAAGAACAATGTCGCCAAGTTTAATGATCTCAGGATAATTGGAAGAAGTGGTCGCGGCAAGGAAAGTGGTCGGCCATTTTATTTATAACATTGATCGAATTATAATTTGGGGGTTTTGTCTTTATTTAGGACTATTGATCTGATAACATATGTTTTTGTTGCAACAGGTGACATGTCTCTTTTTCATGAATGCTTTAACAACAAAGACTCAATATTGTGTAATTGATGGATTTGAATTTTAAAATGGCCGCCGTTTTTAGAGCTTCAACCTCGTCATAGTAATCAGCTGTATGCCGGCCCTGGTGGCAGTGTACTCTAAGTGTATAAAAGTTACGGTGGATGGACCCAGGGAGCCTAGAAGTAAGATTAGTAAGTGTTTAGCATATAAACATTATTTACATTTCCCTTCTTTAACACGTCTTTTTAAATTTTAAATTTAAGTACGTACTGTCTAATTTTATGCTTTAAATTGTTTTCGGGCTCTTTAGAAATTTGTATACAACATTCACTTATACATACATACATATATTCTCTGCATATACCATAATAATGTATATATATGTACATTTAATTATTGTCTCATTGAATATTGATAATCACATAGTCGTTTATCTTATCTTAAAATCTATACACATATACATATATATATATCTATAAATTATACACATATACATATATATATCTATAAATTATACACAAATACACATATAAATCTATAAATTATACACATATACACATATAAATCTATAAATTATACACATATATATATATGAATCTATAAATTATACACATATACATATATAAATCTATAAATTATACACATATACATATATAAATCTATAAATCATACACATATACATATATAAATCTATAAATTATACACATATACACGTATAAATCTATAAACCAACACATATACATATATAAATCTGTAAATTATACACATCACATAGATTCAGCCTGCTTATAAACAGTCTCATCAATTTTTAAGACAGGGTCGACACTTTGAAGTGTCGCAACGCACGTGGATTTAACGGTTCTGTCAACAATCCAGAAAGTTTTGACTTACGATTACAATTTGACCCATTAAACATAATTTCTTAACCTTTTTTTGAAAATACTTTTTTGTCGGCATATACATTTTGAAAAGTATAAAATAAACAAATCCGTAAGGTAAAAGGTTGTTGAATTATAGACCAAAACACGTTTGATTTCAAATATATGATTTTCTTTAGCCCTTTAAAGCACTTGTTATAAGCTTTGGTTTTTGAGAAATAATTGGCAAATTCTCATCGATCTTTGCTTGAGAGTTTGGGACCTTTAAGTCACAGTGACATATTTATATGGTTTTTCTTTAATATCAATAATTAATAAGTGTCTCTTTAAATAAGATTCTACATAGTTTTGTAAACAACTGTCTCTTTAATTCTGTTTCTACATATTGTCTGCTGGAAGTAGAAACATGTGTATTATTGGAATTGTAACGGTGAAAGGCAACAATGACAAAGAACACACACAGAAATTTTAGAAATAGATAAATAGAGATAGTGTAGAGATATATAGATAGATAGATAGATAGATAGATAGATAGATAGATAGATAGATAGATAGATAGATAGATAGATAGATAGATAGATAGATAGATAGATTGTATGAGAGAAAAGGTTAAACCTAGGCCAAAATATATATAAATAGATTTAGAGAAATGTGGTTTACCATAGATCAAAACTTGACGATTAAACAGACACTAGATAGTTAAACAGATAGTAGATAGTTAGAAAGATAGTAGATAGTTAGACAGCTAGTAGATAGTTAGACAGATAGTAGATAGTTAGACAGATAGTAGAAAGTTAGACTGATAGTAGATAGTTAGACAGATAGTAGATAGTTGGACAGATAATAGAAAGTAGATAGTTAGACAGATAGTAGATATTTAGACAGATAGTAGATAAGTTAGACAGATAGTAGATAGTTAAACAGACACTAGATAGTCAGACATATAGTATATTGTTAGACAGATAGTAGATAGTTAGACAGATAGTAGATAGTTAGACAGATAGTAGATATTTAGACAGATAGTAGATAGTTAAACAGACACTAGGTAGTCAGACAGATAGTATATTGTTAGACAGATAGTAGATAGTTAGACAGATAGTAGATAGTTAGACAGATAGTATATTGTTAGACAGATAGTAGATAGTTAGACAGATAGTAAATAGTTAAACAGACACTAGATAGTCAGACAGATAGTATATTGTTAGACAGATAGTAGATAGTTAGACAGATATTAGATAGTTAGACAGATAGTAGATAGTTAGACAAATAGTAGATAGTGAAACAGACACTAGATAGTCAGACAGATAGTATATAGTTAGACAGATAGTAGATAGTTAGACAGATAGTAGATAGTTAGACGGATAGTATATTGCTAGACAGATAGTAGATAGTTAGACATACACTCGGACTACGTAGTTAAACAGATAGTAGATAGTTTGACAGATAGTATATTGTTAGACAGATAGTAGATAGTTAGACATACACTCGGACTACGTAGTTAAACAGATAGTAGATAGTTAGACAGATAGTAGAAACAGTGCGTCATAACTTGTGTGTATAGTGTCTATTTAGTACCTTGATATTTCTGTCCAAAAATGTCCATGGCCGTGTCTGAGTGTCCTTGTTCGTCTGTTTGTCTGTGTCCATCCGTGTTTGTGTCCGTGTGTGGTTGTCTGTGTATATGTCTGTGTGGTCCTGTGTAATACAGTGGCCTAAATTAAGACCAATTTGACTTTAGATCAAGCAGCGTTGAATTCAAGCAGTAGCTAGTCAGAATCAAGGCAATACCACCACACCGGGGGATTTAACCGAAAAAGAGTTTAAGGATTCTTAAATTGCCCATCAGACCACCCCCCTCCATGGATATGCCTCCACCCCTCTCCATCGATATGCATCCACCCCTCCACACCCACTTTTTCTCCCAAATAACGATATTCCAATGACTTACTACTGCTACAATGATTTTTCCTTGTCTACTCTTTCTAATCACTCCCAATGACTTTTGATTTTCTCTTTTTTTTCTCTTTCTGACCCAATGTCTTTTTTCTTGTGATTTTAACCCAATGATTCTACTATTTTATTTCCAATGACTGCTAGACTCTCCTACAGTGATAACCAGAAATTAATGGAATAGAAAGACGACGTTATATCAATACTTAAATGATTTGATGTTGTTATGAAAACACTAATTTAGTGTAATGGGTCTGTTTACACTGCACAATTACTAACTCTCATGCTTAGTGGACTATTTAAAGTTATAACTTGATGCTTAAAGTCGTCTTCCTATTTCAGAGTTTTCTGGTTATCACTGCACTATTCCAAGAAATTTTCCTCCAACTTTCTTTTTTTTTGTATAACGTTAATAATGTTTTCCTTTCATACTTGCATTTTAATTTTATTAAATGTAATTCCCTAACCACAGCTGTTCCTTGTAATGGAAAAATAAATAACCAAAAGTACGATTCCCTGCAATTATATGATTATTTTTGAATTTTAATCATCTACCGAGTTGGTTGAGAAGTTATCATTTTAATCACGTGATATTCCAGATAAACCTTATTAGACTTTGTATTTATCATATATATATTGTTGACATGTTCATGCAAAATTACTGGTATCTCTGTATATTAATTAATAAATATACAATGTATATATCTGTGTATAAATTAATGAATATATAATGTATAATGTATATATCTGCGTATAAACTAATGAGTATATAATGTATATCTTTGTATATAAATCAATGAATATATAATATATATCTCTGTATATAAACTGATGAATATATATTGCATATCTATGTATATAAACTAATGAATATTTAATGTATATTTCTGTATATAAACTGATGAATATATAATATATATCTCTGTATATAAACTATTGAATATATAATGTATATCTCTGAATATAAACTGATGAATATACAA
Source organism: Eurytemora carolleeae (assembly GCF_000591075.1). Taxonomy (NCBI): domain Eukaryota; kingdom Metazoa; phylum Arthropoda; class Copepoda; order Calanoida; family Temoridae; genus Eurytemora; species Eurytemora carolleeae. Next base: position 176,927 of record NW_019396325.1, on the reverse strand, counting down.
TATATATCTCTGTATATAAACTATTGATTATACATTGTATATCTCTGAATGTAAACTGATGAATATACAATATATATCTCTGTATAAACTAATGAATATACAATATATATCTCTGTATAAACTAATGAATATATAAATCACTGAGAGCCCTTCTTATTGTTCCAGGACAACAGCAACATTTCTTCGACTCCCGGCTGACCTACCACGCCTCTAGATCAGCCGTAGGCGTGGCTATGGGGGCGGGCTACTCCCTGTCTAACAATTGGGGATACAACAACTACTCCTCCTACCTGGGATATGGTGGGGCAGGAGTGGGCGTGTCTCCGTATCAGAGTGCTGGACTAGGGGCGTATACATCTCCTGTTCTTGATCCTCTTCTTCCTTCAAACCTTCCTATATCCTCTAATACAGCCTCCCCTACAAGATTTGTTTTTAAATTAAAATCGTTGTATGTAAACAGTCTTTAGTCGACTTTGTGAGTAATCTTTAAGGTTAAAACCGTAAATTTATATTTAATGATTGACAGGTTGAAGCAAATAGATTATCAAGTACAATAGGTGGCAACAGAGAAATTAACCAATTATACACGACGTCACAAGTGTCAAATATAACAAGGAAAGCGAAATTTTCTCACATTAGTTGACATGTTTTCCAAGATTAAATAAAAAGAGAAACTAAAGAACACATTAAATTGCACTTATTTTACTATAAGAAAAGCACTTTATTCTAAAATTATCACTATTATTGATGATTTTGTCGGACACAAAAACTGAATTGACACTTGTGACGACAGAATACAACTGTACTGAGAGTGTACAAATTCTACGTTGCCATCTATTGTACTAGATTCTATTTGGGTTGAAGTCTCTAGAAGGGGATGATTTATTTGGCGTACTGTCCTATTTTGCCGGCTAACGTCTGTTTATGTACAGTACAGTTTAATCTAGTCGCCCAACCGTCGGTTCGGTACCTCAAATAAGCTTAAGTTTTAATTGCAATAGACTCACAACATTGAGTGACGACGACATAACAGTTAAAGCTAATATCGTAAACTCCTGGTTTTGGGATTTCAACTCTGTGGTCTGCCATTTTTGACGGAAATATTTAAAACTTTGTCCAAATTTTAATTTACAAATCAAATACAATACAAATTGTCTACAGAAAAACCAACTTACAATACAATAAATATCGTTGTCATAATGAAGAACTATCGGAAGTCAAAGACGAGTTTGCAGTTGTCTCTGAATTTCTATTTTTATCGGGGCACCCTGTTGAGTGTTTTGAATAATCCTAAGAACATTGTATCTATTGAATCTTGGAAAACGAGACAAACATCTAAATCTTATTTTAGCTGAGAGCTCGAAGATTGAAAAATCAAGATTGCAAAAAACCACAAGTATTATTGCTTGGTTCAGGGTATACTCCCTTACTTTACTGTTCACCAATAAACAGTGGTTGGCTTAGATTGCCTATTTACTGCCTTCAAATATTGGCTTGAAAACTATGTAACTTTCCATATTCGATAATTTCAAACTATGAAACTGAGAAACTTTTAATATTTGATAATTTGAAACTTTGAAACTTTCAATATGTGATAATTAAAAACTTTGAAACTCTAAATATTTGATAATAATTTGAAACTTTGAAACTTTGAGAATTTGAAACGGACGGTTGGCAGTTTTTCTTCTACTTTTAAAGACTAATTAATATTAATTGTCTGTAAAAAATGCTAAGAGAAATTTAATTATGTTTTTTTTTCATTTTCATATTTAGTTTCAGAAATATTTATGAACCCCGAGAAAATAATTGATGAAAATTTGGATTCTCTAATTAAATTATCAAAAAAAAACTCTGTAAGAAGGAACCATAACATTTTGTTTTGTTGTCGAACTCATCGAAATTACGATGATGTTCATAAACTTTCAGTTCATAATTTTCAAACGAATTTTTGTAATTGTGTTCAGTAGTTCGGGTCTTCGGGATTCAGGGGCAAAGTTAATAAACAAATTCTTTGATTTCAAAATATTGTTAAAATAATGAACATTAAAAACTATCATGCGCTAATTCATGTTGAATTAAATAAGATAATTAAAAATGTTTTTATGTTAAAATGTGTAACAAAAAGAACGTAAACCCGTGGATTTTATTTATTATTTGGTTGGTTTTTGCCTGAGTCACTAGTTCTCATAGAGTTTGGTTGTTTTCTACTGGGAATAGTGAAAAACTTTATGATTAGAATACAATATATATATACATACAATAAAAATACAATATAAATACAATATAAAACATGTTTCTTACTACATCCTTTATTGGCCTTGATTTAGTTAATAGGTTTACAGGCTGCAGCAAAAAAGAGTTAACACAAATTTGATATTTTATTGCTTCAACTCCACACAAAAACAATTTGTTTGATACAATTATTCTACTGTCATGATTTTACAAATTTAAATAACTAAATGCTAAAACTGTTGTAAACCGTTATTTCACGTTATATGAAACCTTCTTATTGAATAGCTGTTAAAAATGTTTTAAATGTTATGAATTTCTCGTTTATAACCAAGAAAGGTATACCATCAGCACTCAGATATAGACAACTCTGAAGCTTAGTCATTACATTCTTATACTGCCTGGACTTTAAAGTGTCGCAACGCCTTGCCCTTTGGCATTACCTCATCAACTCACTTATACTTATTGTAGCCTTAGACATGCACATTATAAAAATGAAATAGCTTAAGTGTAAAAAGAGTAATTGGCAAAATACCGACCGATTTTGCGTGAGAACGTGCACATCTTGGTTTGAGGTGGTAATGAGTTCTTCCCGCAAACTCTGATTTTTTTCATCCCTATATCTTTGCAACCCTATGTCGAACACCTTTAATATTTCAAACTATTAATCAAGTTAGTTTAAAATATCAAAGGTTTACAAATCAAGCTGCAAAGATATATCAAAGAGAAAATTTGAGCTTCTGGCAAGAGCTCAGCTTCTGTGTTTTTTATATATTTGTGCGTAAAATCTAAGCTGAAAGAGCTCAGCTTCTGTGTTTTTTATATATTTGTGCGTAAAATCTAAGCTGAAAGAGCTCAGCTTCTGTGTTTTTTATATATTTGTGCGTAAAATCTAAGCTGAAAGAGAAAGTCGTGACTGCCATCTCCGTCTGTCTAGCTGAAAAGACATTTTCAGAAATGGACATTTTAAAGAAAAAGAGTGAAATTTTTACTCTAGTTTTTCAATATTTAATCAATGAATCTATTTCTTAAAAAGGCATAATCACTGCCATGTATTTGACATTAAATATACCACTTTCGGGAAGAAAAAATAACAAAAAAAAACATATTTTTAATGGAATTCAGAACTTTACCCAATTCAAATATTTGTTTAGTTTTTAAAAGAAAATTATGAAATCTTATCAATTTAATAATTAAATAGTTTAATGCTGATCACGTTATTTAAGTTTAACAATTAAAAAAAAGGTTATCAATGTTACCATTTTAATAGGAAATAACATTAACAATCATATTTTATAAAAAAATAGCCTGTCTTTATTTATTTTTAAATTTTTCTCTTCAAAAATTGATTTTAATCCAATAATATTTTGAATTAATAAATCAATTTTTGGAAGCAGAGAGAGCTTGAAATTTTGAATATTTTTTGAGCTTAAAATATACTCTACAGGATTTGGAGTCAAAGCAATGTTTGTAACTGAATTTTATTATAATGTTTAAATGGTTTAATGGTTCGCAGCAGAGCCATGGCAAAAAAGGGAAACGAGTTCTGCCACAAATTCAAATTTTCAAATCCCTACGTTTTTGCAAACTATTGGTGAACCCCTTTAATATTTTAAACTTAAACTTTTTGGTCTAAAAGAATTTATAGTTGCAAAGATATTGAGATTAGAGTTTGCAGTGAGAGCTTAGTTATTTTGCTTTCAGATTCCGTAATTTCTCAACGAAAGACTGAATCTTTTCGGTTTCAAATTCAAAATTAACAGTTTTGTGAAATCGTGCATTTTCTCATGGGCCGGATGGGAAAAAACAAATTCTAAAATTATGAATAATGAAGTTACATAACTGACACTCGCATATCAAACGCTAGATTATTTTCTCAGTAAATTGCTCCCAAGAAATTAAATAAAAAAAGATAAAACATAACGTACTATTTACTATTAGAAATCACTGTCTAAAATAGATGGAATATAGAAAAACCTTAAGAATCTATAAGCAGCATTTATACCATATTATACGTAAATTTAAAGTAAACATCGCTTTAGATTATTATCAATGTTTTGAACTTCTAGTAAGCATAAAGCAACTAAAAAATTTGACTTTCTCATGCTTGTGCTTAAAATCTATAGGGGCTACGATGTCACAATGTCGTATTAGTAATAAGTATACCTAAAAAATAACTAAATCGAGTTATTAATTTTGAGACAGAAAAAAGAAGATATCTTCGTCATCTATTCTTACTAAATTCTTGTGTAAAGAACACATGCAGAATTTTGGCATAGTTTTATAAAATTCAAATTGAATGCACATTGACGATTTTTGTTGGTGTCTGACAAAAACATCTCGCGATCTACCTTTATTAAGGCTTTATTAAATAAGAACATTTTAAATCTACTAGCTATTGGACTAAACCATTATAATTTTCAGGAGGGGAGGAAGGTGATACTAGCCCTGAATACCAACCCCCTGAACTACCAGAAATGGACGTCAAACCTATGATGAAAGGAAAAGATGAATATAGGTGAAATTTTAATTATATTACTCCCTATTTTCACCTATTCAATGTTCCCACCATTTTTATTTCGAAAGGAATTGAGTTTTTGTCACAAATTCAATTTATCTAATCCCTATAGCTTTGCAGCCCAATGCCGTAAACCTTAGATATTTCAAATTACTAATTATGTTGGATCAAATCAACCAAGTTTGAAATATGAGAGGTTTACACATTCCGGTTGCAAAGATATAGAAATAAAAAATTTGAGTTTGTGGCAAAAACTCAATTCCTTTCTTTGATATATTTCGTTTATTCATAAAAAGAAATATTCAGTCGTTAGAAAAGATTTTTTATTAATTACGTAAGATTGGTCTACTTGTGACTGTTACAAATTTTGGATTTTAAACAAATTAAAATGATTTCTTTATAATTTCAAAAAGAAAAAGGGATTTCTTAAGGATTGCTTTAATTTATCAGTTCAAAAGAGATTAAATATTAGTGTTACCATTTATAATTAATTCTTTTATCATTTCTAAGTAAATGTTTACTCATGTTTTTAATCCAAATAATCTTTAAGATAAGAAAATATGCCCTTTTTCTCGAATATGCACTGACCGTTACTTTGTAATTTTCTTGAAACCGTGTTTGTCATCAAACTTATAAAACATCCTAAATCAGAGCTTCTCCCTATTGGATTATCTCCACGCGTTGACATAATAACATTATTAAATAATGATAAACCCCAGCAGTTTTCATGACTTTTATTTTATTTTTATTTTACAAAACATACTGGCCATCCAATTTATAATGTAAAATACGCATAGAATGATTATGAAAACTTTCTGCATGCAAATTTGCGTGTAATCAATCAAGTTTTTGGAATTTTCTGATTGGGAAATTTTACTGTGAATTATCGTAAATCTCTGAGCTCTCAAAATGTACAACACAAAAGAAAAAAAAGAAAACACATTACGAAAAAAAATAAAAATAATTTTTTTTTTTTTAAGGGAATATAGGACTGAGGATTACCTTCCTACCAGTAGTTCACAACAGTTCTATTATAACCAACAAATGCATGCGCTTAATCATTCATATCTACCACAACAAGAGGTTAGTTTATTATATAATATATATATATAATATTAATATTGTTATCTTTTCCGTTTAATTCTAAAATGTCGATAAATTAAAGATTTTGTTCCTGAAATAAGAAAGTGTTCTAAACATCTTTAGAAAAATATAAATGCGAAATTTACAAATCCATTTCTTACGGTGCTCCCCCCTCGAAATAAAACCTTGAGCGTTCGTTAGGAAGATATTTCAGTGTTTGTTTAATTTAAGGATCTGATAGAAATGCTAGGTTCCAAATACAGAAATTCTGAAGCCAGTTCAATCAATAGATTACTATTTAAAAGAAAGGAATTGAGTCTTTGTCTCAAACTCTGATGTTCTAATCCCTATAGCTTTGCAATCCAATGTCTTAGATATTTCAAACTATGAGTTCTGTTAGATCAAATAATCTAAGTTTGAAATATCAAAGGTTTACACTATCAGGTTGTAAAGATATAGGAACTTGAAAAATTGACTTAACCCCTTTTAATTTTTCTATTTCTACAGGTGAGATCTGGATACATTCCTAGGGATATAACATCGGAAGAGTTCCAAGAGGGTGAAGAGGATTCCTCCTTGGATATCAAGCGAGGGGATATAGGACACTATGATAACGATATGCTATCACAGACCGGACCCATCCGAGGATATCCAAACAGAGGAGATGGATTTGTTTGGCGACCTTACTAAACAAATCAGATTTTTATCCAAATTCTGAAAAAATAGAAAACCCTAGAAACCCTTGATGTAAACCTATTTTTTCTCCTGATTAATCAGAATTGAGGATTGATCATGCATGTCGTTGTTCTCTGTACACCCTGTCAGACAACTGTAGCTTTGATAATATAATTTAGTTTTTCAAGTAAACCCCAATCATAGATTGGTAAACCAGACAATAACAGTGATAATTTGATAATTGTGTTTATTGAAAACAAAAAGTGACATCTTGTTTTCTAAGTTTTAAACAATCTAATTGTAAACTTTTTATGTAAAAGATATAGACCCAACGCGATAAAAATGTATTGCTATTTTTACGTTGATCCTGTTTTTGCTGCAAAAACTAATGCTTAATTGCCAAGAAAAATATCGAGCATTGTCTAAGTAAAAAAGCAGATTGATTTTGTGTAATTTCTTTAAGTTGTCTGATATCCCCGTCAAACATCTCCATGTTCGTGTGCCCATGACATCAACTGCAACTAATAGTATGCATCCAGGTATCCAGGTATCCAGGTATCCAGGTATCCAGGTATCCAGGTATCCAGGTATCCAGGTATCCAGGTATCCAGGTATCCAAGTATCCAAGTATCCAAGTGTATCCAGGTATCCTGGTGTCCAGTTATCCAGGTATCCAAGTATCCAGGTATCCAAGTATCCAAGTATCCAGGTATCCAAGTATCCAAGTATCCAAGTGTATCCAGGTATCCAGGTGTCCAGGTATTCAGGTATCCATGTATTCAGTTATCCAGGTATCCATGTATCCAGGTATTCAGGTATCCAGGTATCCAGGTATCTAGGTACCCAAGTATCAAGGTATCCAGGTATTCATGTATCCAGTTATCCAGGTATTCATGTATCCAGGTATCCAGGTATTCATGTATCCAGGTATTCAGGTCTCCAGGGCTCCAGGTATCCAGGTATCTAGGTATTCATGTAACCAGGTATTCATGTATCCAGGTATTCATGTATCCAGGTATTCATGTATCCAGGTATTAAGGTATCCAGGTATTCAGGTATCCAGGTATCAAGGTATCCAGGTGTATGAAGGTATTCAGGTCTTCAGGTCTTCAGGTCTCCAGGTATCCAGGTATCCAAGTATCCAGGTGTCCAGGTATCTAGGTACTCAGGTATTACGGAATCCAGGTATCCATGTATCCAGGTATCCATATATTTATGTATCCTGTAAAACAGGATATCTCAAACCCCAACTTTTGATTGATAATTGCCAAACCTTAAATTAAAGGTGAATTTTTAGTTCCTGTTATTGCTTCATAAATAGCGTAAACAAATTACGCATATTTATTGTGCAATACTCTGTATAGTGTACATTAATAATGTAACCCTAATAAATTTATCAACAATTTCGCCATTTTGATTTTTTAATTTTAATTTACCCATGGTACTAATGCACTAGGAAAGTTAATTGTGGTCGCGTATACTCTGCGCACATATTGAAACTGCAGTTCTCTCTGGGCGGAACTTGTAAACAAGAATAGATGCATCAGTGTTCGTTTAGTATCTGAGGAGGTTGAAAGCATTTAATTTGGATAATTTGGAAAATTCACAAAATAGTTTCCAATAACCAGAATATTTCATAGATTATTTTGGTGAAAATGGATTCCCTCTCAGGCTGTGACATCAGTCTTATGTTTACTTTTCCGCCCGAAGACAGTACACTGCAGTACAAAACAATGTGTACACCTTTGAAATAACTTTCCTTGCATTAATACCTTGATCATACCAGTCGTTTGGTGTTTGTTTGATCATAGACATAGAGAATAGAATATATATTAGAGGGGAATTTAAAGAATCTCTCGGTATGAATTTTTTCAGTCCCTTTAAGCCTGAAAGGGAGTTCAAAGTGTACAAATCATGTAAATGTTCACAAATTATATGTAGTAGAGTACATTAATACAGTATGTTCCCTAGACTATTCATTTCAATTTCGAATTTTTTAAAGCTGTTAAATAAACTTTATAATGAATTAGGTGAATAAAAAACATCATTTGATTTATAGTTATAACGGAAAATCATCGTTTGTAAAGGGAAAGGCATAGAGTCTATGTGAAATGATCATTGGTCAATTATGAAACCAGCCTATTTCATAATTTGGTTTTCTTTTAACATTAATTTTAGATTTTCTATAAAATGATATTCCCGGGCCCAAAAGGTTATATAGCATAAATATGTGAAGTACACCTGCAGTATGGAAACAGTACAACAAAATGGCCGTTTTACACTTTTTTCTAATAAATTCCCCTCTAATATATATTCTATTCTCTTTGATCATAGATCAGAACTTTTGCATGGAATATTGTAATCCTTGAACGCTAGAGCTCGCTTTCCAATATGGACACTTTTGAAATCAGAACTTACTTTAGTGGTGAGCATCTCGAAATCAATCCTTGATCTCCATCTCATGCAGACCTACGGATAAATTGAAATCTTTCGTCAAACCTTTAATTGAGAGATCAAACATTTTTCCTCAAAGGAATGTTTGTCAAACTATGTTTTTCGTATCACATATCTTTACAATTTGATGTAACGTTAAATTAAATTTTTTCTAACTATTTAGATCAAGAAGTCTAAGTTTGAAATATGAAAGGTCTAAGGATCTATAAGGATGCAAAGATTTAAGAATTTGTCTGTGGCACAAAAGCTCAATTCCCTTAAAAGTGTCCACAGAAGATATCAAGATCAAACATTCTAGATTAATGATCTCCCGATCAATTATCAAGAAATATTTGCAGATATGCATGACTTTAAATAATATGCAAGTAGAATACTGGGATATTTGAATAAATTCAGCTGATATTGGATAGAATACTTAGAGACTTATATGATTTTAGCTGATATTGGATAGAATACTGGTGTCTTAATATGATTTCAGCTGATATTGGATAGAATACTGGGAGATTAATATGATTTCAGCTGATATTGGATAGAATACAGGGAGATTAATATGATTAATTTCAGTGAATATTGAATAGAATACTGGGAGACTAATTAATTTCAGCTGATATTGGATAGAATACTTAGAGACTTATATGATTTTAGCTGATATTGGATAGAATACTGGGAGAATTATATGATTTCAGCTGATATTTGATAGGATAATGGGAGATTAATATGATTTCAGTGAATATTGAATAGAATACTGGGACACTAATATGATTTCAGGGTTTCTTAATATGATTTCAGCTGATATTGGATAGAATACAGGGAGATTAATATGATTAATTTCAGTGAATATTGAATAGAATACTGGGAGACTAATTAATTTCAGCTGATATTGGATAGAATACTTAGAGACTTATATGATTTTAGCTGATATTGGATAGAATACTGGTGTCTTAATATGATTTCAGCTGATATTGGATAGAATACTGGGAGAATGATATGATTTCAGCTGATATTTGATGGGATAATGGGAGATTAATATGATTTCAGCTGATATTGGATAGAATACTGGTAGACTAATATAATTTCAGCCGATATTGGATAGAATATTGGAAGAATTAATATGATTTCAGCTGATATTGGATAGAATAAGCTGGTAGACTAATATGATTTCAGCTGATATTGGATAGAATACTGGAAGACATATATGATTTCAGCTGATATTGGATAGAATACTGGGATAGATATTTATTATATAGATGTATAGAAAGATAGATATATCAGTTGAAATATAGTGTGGGAGCTAATAACAATATTCATATTTAATTATGAACAGAAGGTAAACATAAACAATCCTCACTTCCCCTCTACCACCTTATTGTGTATTATTGCTTCTGTCACCTATTATTATCATTATTGTTATTATTATTATTATTGTTAATTATATTTTTCATAGATTTAGTTTTCTAATCCTTATATTTTTGCATCCTGATGATGACCACTGATATTTTAAACTTTGATTTTCTGATCGAGCAGCATTCGTTTTTGAATTATGAAAGGTCTATGACATCAGAATGTAAAGATACAGGGATTAAAAAATCGGAATTTCTGTGTTAGTAATTTATATACAGAATTCAAGTTATAGTAAAAAATGCAAATAAGATATTTACATATCAAGTTCGAAAAAACCTTTAAAAGTACTTTGCACAAATATTTCTTGTATTTTTAAGGGTGGTAAAACTCTTAATTGTTCTGCGATAGCTTTAACTCAGTATTCCAAAAAAATTTAAGTATGATTTTTGTAACCATAACTTTCACTCGGGAAATTTTCATCTACTAAATTAAACTGAAAAGAAAAATGTTTCTTTGAATATTCAGAAACCTTATAATTGTTTCCATGAAAATTCCTTCTAAAGTTATTCTAATCAGAATTATTAAACACTTTTTCTTTAACCTTTACGAAATTAGTTTCCAATTTAATTAATTTATCTTACCTTTTATTTACTTTGATGACGCGAGTGGCCAGTATAAAAGCTGAATATGCCTTTGGTCAGATATCAATTCACACACAGCCATCATGAAGATAGCAGCTAACTTAAATTTTCGAGATATATTAACCATTTTTCTGGGAATATACCTCTTAAACAACTCTAAACTAAACTTTAGAACAAGTTTAGTTAAAGGCATTGATGCATTGTACTGGGGTCTATATTGGTTGGAGGGTATAGAGGAGTATAATCATAATATGGGGTACATGCAGGGAAACTGGGCTCCAGTCTCAACACAGTTGGAACAACATCAAGTAGAGATTGATGGAGAACTTCCTGGAGACCTGGTTGGAGGCATGTTTGTACGAATGGGAGCAAATACCATATGTTGGCCTCCAACTGGAGTTCATCACGCATTTAATGGCGAGGCAATGATCCATATGGTCACTATTAAAGACGGAGAAACCTTAGAATATACCAACTCTTTGATTGACAGTAAACCAGAAGACAGATTAAGTGCTTTCAGTAATGAAACCTGCCTTGGCAATTCATGTGGAGTTCCATACTTTGGCTTTGGCGACCTTAATCGTGGCGGTTTTGCGCTTTTAAGACTGCTTCTGGTAAAATTGAGAGCCAAAATTATGAATTTAAACACACCAACACAAGAGAGGCTTCAACCTGGCTCCACCTCACTAATAACTCATGCCAATAAAACCTATACTGCCTCCGAGATTGTTCTTCCTTTTGAGATTTCTCTTGAGAAAGACGGAGTGTCCCCCAAAGGTTTCTCAACTTTTGACGGTCTACTGGCGAACCAAACATTTGGACCTGAAGAGGGAACCATGTCTGCCCATCCGAGAACAGATCCCACAACAGGAGAACTTCTTTTCTTCTCCGCTAACTTTGGTTCTGGAGCAGTGCCATTTGTCAACTTTGGAAATCTCGATGCTGATGGACTGCCTAAGAAGTATATTCAGATTCCAGTACCCAGTCCTCCAGCAGCCTTTTACCATGACATGTTTTTAACCAAAAACTATGCAGTCTTTTTCCACAGTTCATTAAAGAAAGACTCATCAAGGTTGGCAAAGATGGAGACTCTCACATATTTTGATTCAAACTCAAACTTGGCTTTTGGAGTTCTTCCTAGGAATGCCACCTCTCATGAGGATCTCATTTGGATCGAGGCTCCTAACCCAGGTCACATTTGGCATACTATTGGAGCAAGAGAGGATGGAGATCAACTAACATTATTTGCCCCAAAGTTTGAAAATTATTCCAATGATGTGCAGATCCACTTGGACACCGAGGAGAGTAGTTATCTGACCAAGTTTGTGCTTAACCTCAACACCAAAGAGTGCACTGAGCAAATAATCTTTGACGAGGTTGTGGAGCGTCCGACAGTAAATCCCAATGTCATGTCACCCACATTTGCTTATTTGAGATCTGAAGGCAAAGAATCATCTGAGATGGGAAGACATATTGTTAAATTCAACCTGATTACTGAGGAAGCAGAGGGCGTTATAGAATGTGGAGTAAACTGCCATTTTGGAGAATCACTTTTTGTTCCACGAGTCAATTCATCCTTGGAGGATGATGGATATCTCATGGACATCCCCTACTATAAAGACACACACAGTTCAAGATTCCTTGTCTGGGACACTTTGAGACTTGAAACTGGAGTAATTGCTTCTGCAGAATTACCACAACGGGTTCCATACGGGGCACATGGGAAATGGCTGGAGAGCTCCTTCTTCCAGTAGAGAGAATAATTTTGATGAAGTTAGATCTGAGTTTTTCCACAAATATTCGTTCTGTACGCTATTCATTCAGATCAGAAACCTGACTACATAGATATTTTTAATATACATATAATATAAATATAGAATAAACAAATATTAACAATCTTGCTAATCACTAGTTTGTAGGAGATTATAAGAATAAACCTTTTTCATTAAGTTGAGATGTATGGCCTAAAGTGGACCACAGTATGTCATAGTATAACGGGGGGATGCTTCATATTTTTCTTTTCTGAATCTGAAAATTCCATATATTTGGCAAGTTAATGTATTGTTCTTCTTTCAGCAAATTTTAAACTGGCTTGGTAAACTTTATGCATTCTAAATTTATAACATTTTCACAGTTTTATTATAAATATCAAATTTCTCTTTGATATCAGTAAAAATACTAAACAACTTGATTTTGATACGCCCCCTCTCTCTTGGAAGACAAGGTAATAAAATTAGGATTACATTTTAATTACTGCGTTTCAGCTTCTTGAACAGCAAGGTTTGTGCAAATTTTAGTTTGTTGGGTAATAATTCTCTATATTGTTTGTTCACCGAGGCTTACTACGCTGTAGGAAACCAATTCTTGGTTAGAGACAGTATCATTTTAAGTTTGTGAACAATTTATTCAGTAAAATGAATTGTTTGTCCCGAGCTTGTGTTGAATACCCATAATCCCGATACCTTGATCTTGATATCCACAATTTGCACTTTTGAATTTTACGCAGAATCTGCTTTGATGTTTTGATTTCAGATTTCCGCAATTTTCCTGTTCTCTCATTTGTTGTATGCAAAACTCTTTGCCTTCCTATTGTTTTCACCATTTATTAGGCATAATAAGATGAATTTTAGGCACTCACTGGTTATCAATAAAATATCAATTAAAATTAATCTGAAGATTAATAAACGATCAAGATCAATGAGTGATCTCAATATCCACGATCAAAAAATTTCCATCTGAATTGACCAAAGCCCAGAACTAACTGTCTGATTAGGCTGTTTCTAGGATGAGTAAACTCTGTATCTGAAAGTCTAACCACATCGTTACCTACTCTCATCATTTATTAAGATCATAAAGAAACCATTTATAAAACCTTAAACTCAATCTCTCACACTACAGGCTCAAGTTTTAACTTAATCTATCACGAGGGAAAACGGACGATTGGCGACTCTTTATCCGAGCCACTCAAATTGTTGCGTTTAAAGGGACTGTAAGCGTAATTCCAATTGACCCTCGACATGCAAAGATGGCAATGTCCGATTAGCAATGGTGCCCTTTAAAGCTTTGTCCCATCAAGTGTGAATTAGATATGCATCTTTTGTTTTATAAGTGTTTATGTTTATTTGTGGTTTCTTTGCGTAAGAATCGGAGAATTTCCAAATTTTTTATGAGATTAAGTTTTCAAGGGTACTGTATAAAATAGGGCATTGTATCTTTGTACGGAGGGTCACTTATAATTACGCTTCCAGTCCCTTTAGATGCATTCAATCAATCATTTAATCTATCTATCTATCTATCTATCTATCTATCTATCTATCTATCTATCTATCTATCTATCTATCTATCTATCTATCTATCTATCTATCTATCTATCTATCTATCTATCTATCTATCTATCTATCTATCTATCTATCTACCTATGTATTCATCTATCTATCTATACATCTATGACTGGTATGATGAAAGGTAAAACGATCTGCGTGAAAATAATAATTGTTTCCTTGCGTGCTAATTGCCTTGTAGTCTTTACCAGTTCTATTCACATTGTTATTACTTTCCGTCATAACTGCGCCAGTGCGTTCTCTTTACCAGTTCTATTCACATTGTTATTACTTTCCGTCATAACTGCGCCAGTGCGTTCTCTTTACCAGTTCTATTCACATTGTTATTACTTTCCGTCAGAACTGCGCCAGTGCGTTCTCTTTACCAGTTCTATTCACATTGTTATTACTTTTCGTCAGAACTGCGCCAGTGCGTTCTCTTTACTCTTTTATAAGGGATTTTTCCAACCAGTTTAAAAACTTAAATCCTTCAGAAATGTTATATCCTAATGTAAAACGGTGTTCATAATAATATTTAAGGTTTTCCTTTGGATGTAAAAATTATCACTTTTTGTCTTCCGCCTTTCTTTCTTTTTCTTACTTTCCTTCTATTCTATACTCCTTTCCTCCTCCTTCTATATATCCAGTCTTGTCTATAGTTAGAGAGAGTTGAAAACCCACCGGAGCAGAACGCAAAGAGTAAACGCAAAAAATACATGAAAAGTTAAAATAACAATAATTTTTATTATTCTCTCCAACCTCAAACTAGTTTAACTCATGAAACTAGACTCTCAGCAAATATATTCTTGGGAAATATGATTTTTGTTGAAAACTGGTCCTTTGTCCTCTTAGTTCTACTCCTATATTTATATTTTTTTTCTTTTTTTTTCTTAGAATGGGGGAGATATTCCCACAACCTCTACTTTTGGAAGCTTTTAAGTATTTTCTCTCGAAACACTTAATTTTGTATGTGTTTGTTATATTTCATAAATAAATAATTGTTTACTTACTTAACTTACTGAAACTTGTTCTTTTCCTAAACCTTGTATATTTCTAAACCCAGTCCTACTCCTAAATCTTTTCCTTGTCCTACTTTCAAACTTTATCCTAGTCCTACTCTTGTCAAGTCCTGCTCATAAACCTTGTTCTATCTATAATGTCCTAGTTTAAAATCTTGCTTTGATCTTTGTCCAAGTCCTAATCGTTGATTTAAACCAAGTCCTAAAAACAATACATTTTTCTAGATTATAAATCGTTTTTTACCATTAGGTTGCAAAGATGAAAAGGGTAGATTTTGTTGGAAGTACTCAGATTAAAACCTTGCCTTAGCTTTACGCATATCATGTCCAATAGATCAAAAGATTTATAAGTATTTTGTCTAATTCATCTAATTGATCAATTAGACAATTGGCGGATTACTATGTGAAATGATCGACTAATGAATTGATTGACTGATCGATGAAACCATCGTTGGTTTAAAATTACTGATAATTTGTCATCCTCTGGTTAGCGTTAACTGTTTGTATAGCAGAGACCGTAAGAATAATGTTTTGAGGTTTTTGTTAATTTTCACCCAAACACTCACTTATTATACTTTGCGGCCAGTGCGGCTTTGCTCCTAGGTCTCCAAACCAAATCTACGTAAAAAGAATTGACTCAAAGTTGTTTATTAGATCAGAAAGAGTAGTTTAAAGAGACTGTAAGAATAAAAAGCTGCACCAACTCTAGACTTGGTTGACTTAAAAGAGTCGCAACGCCCTAACAATCGATTTTAACTCATTAACTTACTTGTACTTTTCTGTAGCCATAGACATGTACATTTTGAAAATATTAAGTCTTGGTCTAAAGTTTTAGTTTTCAAAAAATAATTGGCACAACTATTGTCGATTTTTGCGTATAATCTTTGGTTCACCGTGAGACGTCAGTTAATGAACGAGGAAGAAATGATCGTTTTTCCATGTTAAAAATATTCTATTCTGTTCATTCATTTCATTGACTCTGAATTATAAATCCGCAAGCCCCAATTTAGAATCTTTAATTTTCAGATATAAAATCAAAGAGTCTCTTTCATCCTTGATAACACAAGGTTTAGATGGATACCGTTGTAAATCACTCTTAAAAGAAAAGTTACTTGAAGTTACAAACAACGACAAATTCAAGCCAAACCGCTTTATCGGAGATGGCTACCAAAATAGGTATTGAATAAATATAAAATAATGAAGGAAATAGGAAATAACCCCCCCNACTATACACGTAATTAATCTAACCTTTAAAGGAACTATACACGTAATTAATCTAACCTTTAAAGGAACTATACACGTAATTAATCTAACCTTTAAAGGAACTATACACGTAATTAATCTAACCTTTAAAGGAACTATACACGTAATTAATCTAACCTTTAAAGGAACTATACACGTAATTAATCTAACCTTTAAAGGAACTATACACGTAATTAATCTAACCTTTAAAGGAACTATACACGTAATTAATCTAACCTTTAAAGGAACTATACACGTAATTAATTTCAAACTTTTCTAATTTACAACAGTATAGAGGTCGTGAGGACGGACTCTAATAATGCACAGAGATAACTTAAACCAGTATATATTTTCAGTATAATAGAACAAGGGTTCGAACGAATTGTTTATATCCTGCACGAGATGAGAACTAGGAAGATGCTCCGTCTTGTTCCAGCTTCCAGAGTCTTGTTTGTGGAACTATCCTAAGGAGGCAGATAGTCGTCTTCCAAAATAGGGTGTTTTGATGATTTTTTATACTTTAAAATATAATTCTTTATTTCCCGGGAGTCACAATTTTTGCAAAAACCGTGTTTGATATAAAATATTTGGAATTATAGGCTTCTTTTTTGAGAAATATGTGAAGTCATTCCAACATAGTTGACGCTAGTTTGCAAACAGTTTTTAGAGAAAAAAAATAAGGATTTTACTATCGTCGAAGATCAGACAAAGGTTTAAAGGATTAAATTACGTGTTAGGTCCCTTTAAAACTAAAAATGTCAACAAAAAATACAATGACCAACTTTTTTTTTTTCTCAGAATCGTTTGTATCTTAAAATTTGAAAATATAAACCTACCCCCCCCCCTAATCCTGCCCTGTCATTTTTGCATATTATAGCTCCCTTTTATATTCCCTTTGTTTTGAACTAATTGAATTCTAATGTTGACCCTATACAGAACATTATACCCTTCTGGATATGAATATTTTAAATATTTATACATTTCCATTTTCGGCATTTTAAGTTTTACCTAAAAAGAGGTTAGGGGGAGCGGAGGGGATATAAAATAACCTCCCTCCTGAATATTCTAATAAATTAATGCTTTAGTCCTGAAAATGCATACAATTAAGTTGATCTTATATTAAGTAATTAATTCCCAGTTGTGCTATTTTTGCCTAATATATATGGAGAAGTGGGGGCGGAACGAAAAGGCCCGAAAAATGAAGAAGATTTTGAAGTTATAGCGAAAATACCTCCCTCACCAGCCTGCACTTATGACTCTTCTTCCAAAAATGTCCTTAAAACTTTACATTTAAAAAAATCTGTAGTCATCATTCTTCAGGACATCTTTTGATGAAGTTCTTTTGAGAAAACATTAGATCAATAAAAAGTTAAGGGACTCTAGCTAGTATATTTTTAAACTCCTCTGTTGCAAAAAGGAGGCACTAATTATAACGCTTTAATGAGGTAATTCGATGTAGTGCATTAAGGACGCACATTGTGGACCATATTTAGGACGCACAAAGAGGACACCCTACATGAACGCACACAGAGGACGCAATTTGAGGACACACAAAATGTGACATTCATTCATTGCAGTTGTACACAAAAGGATTTCGTTTTCAGCACAGAAATCTTCATTAAGGCCACACTTAGAGACCAATTTAATGACAATACAGATAGAACACTAGATGTCGTCTTTTCAAGATTTAGAGGTTTTTCGTTCACAATAACCATGAGGCAGAAGCCCAAAGGAGTTACGCGCATACCATGACAAGACAGAGAGATAGCATGCTTGTGTACTCCTTAAGGCTTCTGCCTCAGGGTTATTGTGAAAGAAAACCCCGTACATCTTGAAAAGACGACATCTAGTGTTCTATCTGTATTGATATTAATTTATGAATTTAATGATCAGCGAGAAGTAGCTGAACTTAATAGACTACGTTGAACCATTTCTCTTTAACTTAAACCTATCCTGTAGAGAAGTGGGTCTACTTAGTCTACTTCTATGTATTGCTTTTCATTAAATATCCCAGATTTCTTAAATACAATTTTTTCCCTCTGGCCCTGAATATTTACACCCCTGACTTAATTCCTTTCCTGTGTCTATAACCTTTGCTCTAATACAAATTTGAAGTGAATGAAAGTCAATAATTAAATATTAATTTGAGAATTCAGAGGAAATTCAATTAATATTCAATATTACAGAGCTCCCCCTTGAATCAAATTTCGCTGATAGGGACTGTAAGAGTAATATCTCGACCCTCCATGTAAGGATGGAAATGTCCGATTCACAACTTTAACCTCAAGAAACCTTTATCTGATCAAAAATGCGGAAAATATTGTATTTTTTTAAAAGTTAAAGTAGCGTTCAATCCTGATAATTCCTCAATGTTCTTCTGCTGTAGAAATACGCAAGTCACTTTTCTAGAGGAACCACAATTGAAAATAATCAGTTTTTCAAAATTGTAAATATTAATATCTAATTTATACTTGATGAGACGCAGAATCTATTAAGGGTTTGTGAGTGAATCGGGCATTGCTATCTCTGCATTTGGAGGGTTATTTTTAATTATGGTTACGGTCCCTTTAACTTTCATACTTTTTATCACAACTCTTTGCTTACTTAAAAAAATGTTTATTTTATAATTTAATTATCATTACTTTTAGTGCCGTTTTATGTAGATATTCCATTTTAAATGTTCTCATTAATAAAAACGGGTTGAACTTTGTCACATTTGACAGCAATGACGTCATGCATAATTTCTTCAAAATATCATTGTACTATCTTACATGACAATCTATTTAGTTTAAATTTATCTGGGTAGCAATGATGAAGAGAAACTACAATTTAAAACAATCAATTATTGGTAGAAAAATTAGGATATCTCATTGATCAGATCCTTGATTTGATAAAGGTTTAAAGAATTTCTTTGAAACTTATATTTAATACTTATGAATGGTTTAGTATTTTTAAATTACATATATTGTATTTTATTGTATTTTTACTGCTACCCTTTTTGCTGTATAATCCATTTGTAAAGTTTGTTACCCCACAAATAGATTTTTAACGAACCAGTAAAAAATATTTACAACTGTTCGTCGCCCCACTTTTACGACCGTCTTTTTCACCATATCATCCACCCCCCTGATATGTAACGTTCTGTTTTTTTTACGGACAAAGTAACTGAATACTCGACACAAACTCTAATTTCTTACTTGCTAAATCTCTGTTTCCACTGTCGACACTTTTGATTTTCTGCTTAATCCTCTCTTTGGGATATCCCAGCTGTCATAAAGGGAGTGACCGGCAATGTATGGTAGTTGAACTGAGAATGTAGTATTATGGGGAAACTTTTTAGGATTTTTTTTAGACATATAAAACGTTTTAATGATGTATAATCATATATTTGGGTAGTTACGTTTTGAGAATCGATTTTAAAATAACGACGACGAAAAGTGTATAAAAAATTCTACATATATAGATGTTTATGAACATATTTCTCAATAGAAATTTGTCAATAAATCAATGTTAGAATAAATTATTTATTTTTCATCATTATATTGAATTTCTTATTCAGAGCTGAAAACTTTATAATGTAATACCTTAATCCCGATCGCTTAATTTGATTATCCAATGTACACACTCATGATTTTTTCCTTAATCCTATCTTTTGGATGCCATTATGCCAGGCTGTTATATCGACTGGACTAATATCCGATTGAAGTCAGGCGTTCACAATTAAGCCGATTTTTAGAGCATATAAAAAAATAGAAATCTAATCATGTTAATATGAACTTAATAAAAAATATATTTGTTCACATTTTGAACGCTAGTCAACATTGACCCAGTACTTACGTTCGTACAATCGATCATTAGTTCAATTGATATGACACCACAAATATGGAAAAACTAGAAACCGGTTTTTCAAAAATTAAAGAGAGCATCTCTAATCTTAAGAAAGAAATCTAAAGACTAAATTAGTCTTGAGATTAATAAAAGGGAAGATTAAATAATTGATCTCAATATCCACAATACTAAAGTTTTTAGCTCAGCTCTGATATGTCATAAACCTTTGATATTTAAAATAAATGCACATAGCTAAAATAGTCTAAGTTAAAAATACGGTTTACACCAGCAGGCTAAGGCGTATACAGGGGGGGGCAATAGTGGCAGTGCCCCCTAGACCACCTCTCCTAGAACTTAGAGCTATCACACATATAAATGAACGAAGCGAATAGCTTTATTATATTTTTTAACAATGTTTTTATAATTTATTTATAGATTACAATTGTACTCCTTCTTTTTTTTTGCACAACAGAAACTTTTACAAGTCATAATTATTTTCTGGATCTTTGTCCTTTTTTCATATTATAGAATTTAAGTTCAAGTTGAGTTTTTAATTTTCAAAAATTTCTTTTAATATCTCTAGTTTAAATACTATCATACCTATACAGTAAAATGTCGATTTTTCATAAGCATGTTTTGTTTCTACAGTTTTTTTGAAGGATAGATAAAGTAGTACTTGCACGGTAATTGGAATGTCATGTATGTATACCTTAAAGCATCTTATACTTATGCCTGATATCCAAGAGCCAAATGTTTTGAATTTACAGTTCAATCTAATGTGTATTTCAAGCTGATCGTTTGTCATAAACGATTCCATGCAGATACAAGTACAAACGTCGGACCCAAAAACGTCAGACTATAAAACCTTAGACTTACAAACGTCGGACAGTACAAACATCGGACAGTACAAACATTGGACCAGTACAAACATCAGACCAGGACAAACGTTGGACTAGTAAAAACGTTGGACAGTACAAACGACGGCCCAGGCCAAACGTTGGACTAGTACAAACATCGGGCTGGTACAAACGTTGGACTAGTACAAACGTTGGACTAGTACAAACGTTGGACAGTACAAACGACGGACCAGGCCAAATGTTGGACTAATACAAACATCGGACTGGTACAAATGTTGGACAGTACAAAGGTCAGACCAGTACAAACGTTGGACTAAGGATTTTTTTTTTAATAACAAAGTTATTTCTCTTTATCTACCCTTGCCACTAATTCAAATATTCTCAGCCCTATATCTTTGCAACCTGGTAATTGTATTAACCTTTGATACTTTCAAAATTAAACTGTTTGATCTTATAGATTGCATAGGATTCATAGACCTATTAAAGGTTATACGACATCAGGTTGCCAAGATATAAGCATTGAAACATCAGAGTTTGTGACAATTGAACTCCTTTTTTGATCTATTGTTTTTTAAAGTGCTACCTTCTAGGAATGAAACTTTATTCAGATGTCTTTGATTTTTATCATATTAGTGTGTGTTTTTAAATTTATTTCTCATAGCAATGGTCTTTTAATCAAACTCAACCAAAGTCTGATGTTTTTTCTTAAAAATGTACCCATTCAACGTTTGTACTAGTCCAACGTTTGTCTCAGTTCGACGTTTACACTACTCCAACGTGTGTCTCAGTCCGACGTTTATACTAGTCAAGCGTTTTTACCAGTCTGACGTTTGTAAGTCCGAGGTTTGTACTGTCCAACCTTTGTAACGTCCAATGTTTGTGGGTATGACGTTTGTCCTGGTATTGCAATGCAGGAAGAGCCTCCGCTATAGAGTAAATGAGCCCCCACTATATAGAATAGTTTCCTTAAAACTCTTGGTTTTTACATGTAGTAAAGAATTTTGTTGTTGTTTATTTGTTGAAATATTGGCATAAAATATTTATCAAAGATCCAAAGTATTAATCAATTATTATAAATATTGACCAATTATGACTAGTTCAGGGGTTTATAATACTTGAAACATTTTTTACACAGAAAGAAAAATATTTAGAGAAAACATTCTGAAAGTATTTTTTTTGATATCTTATAATCTTTGATATACGCGATACCTTTTTTGATATCTTATAATCTTTGATATACGCGATATCTTTTTTGATATCTTATAATCTTTGATATACGCGATACCTTTTTTGAAAATTTTATCAGATTAAAATAATCAAAATTTGACATTGACAAATAATCTGAATCAAAAAAAAATTCCCTAAAAGGTATTGCTTAAATCAAAGATTAAAACAAAATAAACTAAGTTCAATTCAGAAATTAATTTTAAAATAGCCTCCTTACTGCGTAAGAAATGGTTTATTCTAAAACATAAATGAGTCAATATAAGGTACAAATCGTGACAATCAATAAACAACATTAATCTTAAGTAAAATTCTTGTGCCAGATATAAAAAATAAAGAAGATTCTATATTACATGCATGTAAAAATCAAGAGTTATAAGGAAGCCGTGCATAGCAGAGGCTCTTACTGCATAGAGGAGGCGGCCCGATCTGCCGAGCAAATTGAGGAGGCTCGTGTCTGCATGGTGGAGGTTCATGGCGTCCGGGGCTTCCCTCCCTCGGTGAATAGGGACCTGAGGACAGGGCGTTAAAACAAACATGTAATAATGATGATAGATGGATTGCTGGGGGATGGAGATAAGCGACGTACTCAGGAATTGGTTCAGAGGGCTTGATTTTTTTCTTTCCAAGGGGTTCCTACGCACTGCATTTGGTGCCTGAAAGTGAAACCCCCCTTAAAAACCATAGATTTTACTGGTCCAGAGAGTCACCCACATGACCTGAGTACCCCTCTCTGATGAAGATGATAAAATGAGAACATTGCTAGAAGAAACTCTAACATTTTGATATCTAAAGTATTCCGAAATTAGGAATATTTTTTTTTGAATTGTTGTAGAACAGAATGTTTTGATATCTACCAAATTTGTATCCGCACTTAAGTCAGTGTTCAGAAAAGCTGGTGCAGTATTATCTCAAACGTTGTTAAAATCATACATCAAGATTTTTTTAAAATTTAACAAAATATTTTTAATTTCGAAATGTTTTTGTTCATTTAATATTTCTTCTGTTCCTCAAGAAAAAATAGATTTAAATGTTTTATAAAGAACAAGAAACAAAGGTATATATAAAACCGAGTAAAAAGTTGACTCCAAATACGGTTAGACAGTTAGATAGACATATAGTAGACAGTTAGATAGATAAAGTAGACAGTTAGAAAGATATAATAGACAGTTAAATAGATATAGTAGATAGTTAGATAGATATAGTAGACAGTTAGATAGATATAATAGACAGTTAGATAGAAATAATAGACAGTTAGAAATTCAATACTAGACAGAGAGATAGATAAACACATTGGTTAGTGTTAGATAAAAATATATATGGATAGATAGATCAACATTTAGATAGATAAATATAATCAATTAGTTAGATAGATTGACAGCTAGGATATACAGTTATATATTTATAGCAGACGGTGATATAGCTCGATAGACAAAGACATATATGATAGATAGTTAGATAGTTAAATATATGTTAGTTACTTTCCCAAAGGCAACTTCCCAAGGATATTTTCGCAAGTGGCAACTTACAATGTGCAATTTGTCCTAACTGCAGAGCTTGCCCCTCCCCTCAAGACGGTTCTAGCTGCAGTGCTCTACGCCCTATATCATAGCCGCAGCGCTCGCCCCCCCCCTCATTGCAGCCTGCGGCGATTCAGAAGGCTACCCTTTGGAAAATTGCAACTTGGTAAATTGTCAATTGGTATTTGTCGCCCTTGGGAAANGGTGAAGTGGTTCAGTGTTTTTGACCTACTAGAAAATATGAATATTAGAGAACTTACACAATAAAATTAAATTACAAAAAAATTTGTTGTATTATTTACAAAAATAATAAAGAAAATGAAATATTCAAACTTAATCCAAAGAGTAGAAAGGGAGGGAGTAGAAAAGTATTGTAGACGGGAATGGCTTAAAGGAAGGTAGGGGGGTAGGTTGATGATTTGATGGTGAAGGGGGAGTGGATGGGGAGAGAGGTTGTGGTTTTGCAAATATATATACAACGGATAAATAGAGACTAGGATCATATATCTATACAGAACTAAACTAAACTAAAATAAATGATAATTAAATTGAAAACAAGAATGTTCTACGTTTACGAGCGTTAATAATAATCTTTGAACCATTGTTTTGTTTGAATTTTTAGTTAGTTCAAATGTTGTAAAGGGACTGTAAGCGTAATTAAAAGTGACCCCCCATGTAAAAATGGCAATGTCAAATTTCCATCTTTATCTGATCAATAATGTCGTTTTGTTTAATGTCTAAAAGTAAAAATGTTTTATTATATTTATTCAAAAATAAAAACTTAAATTAAAACATTGACAATTTGACATCCAATTTAAACGTGATCCGAAAGAGCATTTAAAGGTACTGTTGTGAATCGGACATCTGTCCATGGAGGGTCACTTGACAAAACGCCCATTATTCTTTGTATAGCACCGTAATATTATAAGGTGTAAAAAGGGAAAACTAGCCCCCCCCCCCTCCCCAATGGCCATCTTTAATAAAGTCTGTTTTGGTAAGGGATCTTTACCTGTGTTGAATGAACAGTCCCATGGGATCATCCCTGAGAAATCCATAACAATTCTGTTTATACTTATTCCCTGGTTTTTTAGCCCTTGCTAATTTGTCGGTTTTTCCTTTTGTGCATTTTTTTAAATAATTATGGAAAAAAGGTTTAAGTAGAAAAACCTGCTGAATCCATATTTTACGTCTTTACAATATTTTTAATCATAAACTACTCTCATGTCATTAATTCATTAAGTTTGAAATTAATTAGACCAAAAATTAAGCTTCAATCAATTAATCAGAAAATGTCGCAAAAAGTTGACAAATGGCCATGCAGATAATTTTCAACTTGTTGGGAAACATGTTGATAAAAAGAATTAATGAGAGGTAAGCCTTAGATTGTCTATTGTTTACAAATATATAAAAACTTTTTTTTTTGCCTGAAATTGCTTTTTG
>NW_019396325.1:150115-150980 GCF_000591075.1 Eurytemora carolleeae | reverse complement strand
TTTAATATTGATTGTATAATTAAATGAAAATTAAAACATGTTTTAACATCTTATGTTTATGTTGGTTCAGACTATACAGCCGAAGATATGCTAAGAGGACGAACGTTAATTGTTTCAGATCTAAAAATGTCCTTTTCATGTACTAAATGGACAGGAGGGGGAGGTGGGGAGGAGGGTGGAGGGGAAGTGTGATGAGGGGTAAGGGCAGTATCGTTAATTATTTGTATAATGACTAAAAACTATTAGAGGATCTTTTAAATCATTTTCATTCTCTTTGTTTATTCATAATATCGTAGTTTTCATGTTAATGACACAACGACAATAGCCATTAGTCTAACATTAGGCTTACACCGATATTTACGAACAAGAGCTTTAAGAATATGGATTTTTACTTTTCCTGCAAGTGTAAAAATAATAATTTCAAATACACCTGGACTTTTTAAAATATTAAAACGATATCTTAATTTTTAATTCGAAACTTATATTCAAACTCTAATCATAGTTTTAGTTTAAACTATAGTTGGATGGTTAGACACATATTGTATAGCTTATTCAACAGATTACAGGCCAGTTGGGCAATTGGTTATTTGGATGAACAGTAGGATGTTTGGATGGTTGGATGGTTGGGTGATTGTTTAATAGTTATTGTTAGATGGTTGGACGGTTGAATGATTGGATGGTTGGATGAATGCATGGTTAGATGAATGGTTTTATGGTTGGATAGTTGGATGGCTGAATGATTGGATGGTCGGATAGCTTGAATTGGATGGTTGGATGGTTAAATATTTGGATGGTTAAATGGTTGGATGGTAGGATTGTTGGTGGAGGAGTGGGGGTCTGATATGAAGTGATGGAGGAAGGGGGG
>NW_019396325.1:131226-149362 GCF_000591075.1 Eurytemora carolleeae | reverse complement strand
ATTGTACTGTCTGTTTGTTTGTTTTCGTCCTTCTAATCGTACTGTCTGTTTGTTTATTTTCGTCCTTCTAATTGTACTGTCTGTTTGTTTATTTTCGTCCTTCTAATTGTACTGTCTGTTTGTTTGTTTTCGTCCTTCTAATCGTACTGTCTGTTTGTTTGTTTTCGTCCTTCTAATAGTACTGTCTGTTTGTTTATTTTGCAAAAGTGTGAAACAGCTAAGCCAAATTGGTGTTATTAAATCCACAAAACTTTTTGTAAAAATTTTATTCTTTAATTTAATATTTATTGTATAATTAAAAATTAAAATTTCCATAATTTTACAATTTTTGGTTTAAACGAATAGCCTTAACTTTTTTTAAAAAGATAGACACAAATTAATGACCTGAACATTATTTGAATATCTGTTCAAACTGCCATAACTAATCACATACTTGTGGGACCCGGCAATATAAACATAAATTTTATAATTCCCCTTTTACCCTTGTTTTCTCAGCCTTCCCACTTTTAAGCATTTTCCCTCCTTTTCCCTCCTTTCCCCTGCTACCGTTATCCACTTTCGAGACTTCCCCCAGCTACCCTTATCCACTTTCGAGACTTTCCCTTAGTTTCCTTTTCCATATTCGAGACTTCCTCCAGCTACCCTTATCCACTTTCGAGACTTCCCCCAGCTACCCTTATCCACTTTCGAAACTTCCCCCAGCTACCCTTATCCACTTTCGACACTTTCCCCTGCTACCCTTATCCACTTTCGAGACTTTCCCTTAGTCAGCTACCCTTATCCACTTTCGACACTTTCCCCTGCTACCCTTATCCACTTTCGAGACTTTCCCTTAGTTTCCTTTTCAACATTCGAGACTTCCTCCAGCTACCCTTATCCACTTTCGAGACTTCCCCCAGCTACCCTTATCCACTTTCGAGACTTCCCCCAGCTACCCTTATCCACTTTCGAGACTTTACCCTGATACCGTTTTCCACTTTCGTGACTTTCCCCTGCTACCCTTTTCCACTTTTAAGCTACCCTTATCAAATCAATCCCTTTACAACTTTTCTTCTCTTTTAGTTTTCTTTTCTACAACTTTCCCGAATTTTGTTTAGTTTAAAGTTAAAAAAAGGTGAACATTTGATAAATTAAAACTGCCAGAATATTGACTTTCCATCAACTCTTTAATACTTATCCTTTTCCTATACTTTCAAACTTAATCTTCATCTTTTTTCTATGGATATAATGTAATTTACTTACAGTGATAACCAGAAAACTGTGAAATAGGATGATGACTTTTAGACTCAAAGTTATGACTTTAAAAAGTCCAATAAGCATAGGACGGACCCATTTCACTCAATAAGTGACTTAATAAGTATCTAGTAAAACTATCTCCTTTATGACAACATCAAATACAAGTTAATTGCTTTAAAGTAGTCTTTCTATTTAGGTGTTTTCTGGTTATCACTGTATATCTATGTATATTGTACAATGTACATATGTACACTGTACATGTCAGAGCCCGAAATTTAAAAGAGTATCGTCGAATGAAACTCCCGAGTTTCCATTTCGGGGTCTATAAACATTTAAGTAGATTTTAATTTAAGAGATCCGAAGAAAAGGAGAATATAAAGAAACTATATAATATAATATTTCAGAACAAAAATATTGATATCTACAAAACTGCCTAACCCCATTCGTGAAACCTGGGTTTCAAAACTGGTTTTTATAACAATACCCTGTCTTAAGTTTTGGGCTCAGATATCTATCTATAAACATTGACATAGATAGGCACTCAGCCAACTCATCTCACGAAACCACGATTCCAAGAAAAAGTGGGGTTCATACAGTACATCGTATCGTACATCGTAAATCGTTATTTTTAGTTAAAACATCCTTTTGCTTCACTATCTTTTACTTTAAAATCAACTAAAATATAACATGACTCCCATATAATATTTTTATTGATCTTTGGTACCAAACATCTCAACAAATTATGGAAAAAGACATTCTAAACTATTTACCAACTGTCATGTTTCGTGGGACACCCTGTATTTAGATCACATAAATAGTAAGAATTTTGCCAGCGTACACATCAATACTAAATGATCCGATAGATAGATTAATATTTTCCACCTAAAATTTAAGCAAAAAAAGCACTGGAAAAATAACTTGTTTTTAAGAATACGTACTCAAACAACTCCAATTTTTCTAAAATTGTACAGTTTTCCCCGAGCCCGAAATTTAAAAGAGTATCGTTAAACAAACTCGGGAGTTTCCTTTTTGGGGTCTTAACATTTATGTAGATTTTGATTTAAGAAATTCGAAAAAAATTGAAAATATAATCAAACTGAAAAAAATAATATTTCATAACAAAAATATTGATATTCACAAAACTGCGTAACCCCATTCGTGAAACCCGGGTTTAAAAACTGGTTTTCATAACGATACCCTGTCTTAAGTTTTGGGCTCCGGCTTGCCTGCTGTACTCAGTACACTGAACCTCTATCAATATCTACTGTGTGTCTATTACCATTCACACACATTGCTCATATTTGTTAGCCATAACTGCAAATTGTCTAGGGGTAACATAGGCTTTAAAAAAAATATCAAAATTTGAACTTTTTTTCATATAGTGTTTTCGAAATTCCACGGGCAACGCCGGGCACTTCATATTTCTACTTCTATACCTTTGCCTCTACGGTGGAGAACTGTGGAATAGGAAATGGGTCTGGGTATGGTTTGGATCATTAATTGGAAGTAAAGGACGATCTTAATTTTCGTGTTAATTGGAACATTCTGTATTTTATATAATAATATTTGTATATCTGTCTATTCCTCAACATATAACTAAGATAGATGTTTGGATTGAATATAGTGACACAACTACCCCCGTTTGTGGTCTCGTTATAAACATAAATTAGCGCAAAAACTACATTTTTCAAAATATAAACCCACAAATATAAAAACAGACATCATCAGAGTATTATGACAAGTAATCCTTATTAAAGTATTCAGGTTTGAGACTAATCTACGCAAAAACGTTGATTACGCTTTAAATGCTTAGAGTTTATATTTGACCTTATACACATTACGCAGTCTTGGTTTCTGTCTTCAGGGGGGTAATTTATATCTGCATTCGTTACACAAACACATTTTCGTAATTTTTACTTAAAGGGTCTGTTGGTGTAATTTCAAGGGAACCTTAATTGATAGAATAACATTATCGATTCACAATGGTACCTTTAAAAGCAATGTGTTTGTTTCAGAATAAATCATTTATCCATGTTTATAATTTTGAAAACTTTTGCTGACTTCCGCATATCAGCTGCTGGAAAACATCAGAGGAAATTTCTGTATTAAACACTTTTTTAGCCACAAAAACAAATTGCCACGCAAATCTGCCCCTTTGGTAAAAGTAAATTCAACCTATATGAAGCATAAAGTCTAACCGCCTCAACCTTGTTGCACCGGCTAGTCCTGTCCATAAGAGCTAGGTACAGTACAAACTGGGGCCGGAAAGGTTGACCCGGCTCATAAATTCAACTGTAATACGGCTGCCCGTGCCGCGGTCAGATTATCGATTGAATAAATGTATCAAATGCTTTTTAAATGGAATTAAAAAATTACAAATTTAAAAATATTTAATTTCAACTGAATACCAAACTATAGGACTGGATGAAAATTTACAGACTGGGTGCCTCCACTATTTTTTGACACTATCATCTTATTACAGAATTTAAAAAGAGTTTTGTAAATTTATATTTTTATGCGTTGGGTAGAAAAATCAGCAATAGCCGATATTTTCGATCTTTGCTATTTCATATATAAGCATACTATACATATCTATTACTTTATAAGTTTCATTTTTGAAAAGCCCGTGAGTATTGACACGTGTCCTCTGTCAACATTCGTAGAATAGACAATTGATATTTTCTATATTTTATTCGACGTACTTTTTACAATTTTTTCTAAAACTGTTATTTGATGGGTCTATCTGTAAAGTTTGTTTATCGAACCAGAAAGGAATGTACTGAAAAAAATACTATATAACGTGCTTAGCTTAGCAACCTGTTTATATTAACCTGAGATGGAATTTAAAGAATTTGAGCCGCGGTTTAATACCGCCAAAACCTGGTTAAAATTAAGCGCCGGCTTAAATCTTAAAAGATTTGATACAATTTTAAGTGGAACCAACCATATTTAAACCTCCGCTCAAATTCTTTAAATTCGGCCACGGTTTATAGAAATTATTCCAGTTTTACTATTTTAAGTTTAATCATTTGCAGTACGATAGTTAATAGTAAACAAATGATATCTTAATGGGAAAATTTGATGATAATGATTACTTGCATGAATTGTGAAAAACTGATCGTTTCTCTTTTAAGTAATTGACTTGAAAGTACGAATCTGTTGATATAATCAAGTTCGACCAGTTTGGTGTACTTTTTCATGAAAACATTGTAGATATTTATAGATATATATTTATCATTAAAGTTTATAATTTTACGTCATTATATTTTTTAAACGAGCACTTTAATGACGGGATTTGCCAAGCCAACATTGGCCGTCTATGGCGGACCTGGATGTTATTGTATGATATAATTTTTAAATCATACAATTGGAGGTGTTTCGTCCAATAAGTAGGGGGAAAGTATTAGGAAGAGAGANGCTTGATTTTGAACATTTACTTATTCAGAAATACATGAATAACAGCTTGATCTTGAACATTAAAATCGCAGATACATATTTGTTTTATCCACATGCAATATAATTTTTAATGAGTTTAAAGAACAAGAGTTTTTATTTCTAGTGACAATGAATTCCATATTTGTTTTAAATAAACTTTAGGAAACAGAGCTTCCTTAGGATAGAAATCATCTTAATCTTTATTCTCTCAGTGTTTTGAAGTGAAGGACATTTTTTAATGCTTTTAGTCAAAAGCTGGGTATTTTAAAGGGACTGTAATCGTAATTCATCCTAGTGACCCTAAATACTAATGCACAATTAACAACGGTACCCTGAAAGGTAAAATATTGTCTGGTCAAGTGTGAGTTAGATATACAATGTTTATCATTTTGAAAAATGATTATTTTCAATTTCGGTTTCCCTAAAAAAAGTGATTTTTTTACTGAAGGAAAACATATAAAGGTTTCAAGGGTACCGTTGGGAATCGGAATTGCCATTATAGCATACAGGTTAACTTGAAACTACTCTAACTAATATCTTTAAGTCCTATATTACATGTCTTTATGTTACCCTAACTTTTTATGGTCATAGAAAAGCTAATTAAACAAACAGAAAAACGTATCGTATAGCTAGCTTATAATTAATGTCCAACGTACTTTCAAATGATTAATTATAATTGCAATTATTTTTGTAAAAACGGTAATATGAAACCAAGACATAATTACACTCGAAATTTGGATCTTTTTCAAATGAACTTGCAGTATTTTATATTCTATCTCAACTATTTCGCGGCATTGATTTTCAGTAGCACATAACCATTATGATGACGCCGGGCGCCACCATATTGTTTTAATTATTCAATTATTATGTGAACAGCTTGAATAGCATCATAAACATTTCCTCAAATAATTAGTTTTAATGAATATAAACCAATTATCATAATTATTTCAAACTATTTAAACAAAATACCAGGAGCTCCTTGAATTTAGGACCAGGAGCTTATTGAATTTAAGGCCAGAAACTCCTTGAATTTAGGACCAGGAGCTCCTTGAATTTAGGACCAGAAGCTCCTTGAATTTAGGACCAGGAGCTCCTTGAATTTAGAACCAGGAGCTCCTTGAATTTTGGGCCACGAGATCCTTGAATTAAGGACCAGGAGCTCCTTGAATTTAGGACCAGGATCTCCTTGAATTTAGGGCCAGGAGATCCTTGAATTTAGGACCAAGAGCTTCCTAAGTTTAGGGCCACAAGATCCTGTTAATTTTGAATTACTTTTTTTCAATCCACACCGTGGCGTAGAAGGGAAAAGTAAACTTTCCGAATTTGTATGGACGCTACGTTCTTCGGTGTGATTCGTTTTAACAATTTTCTCCTTATAGACGCAACGGATAGAAGTAAGATTAGCAGCGATAAAAAGCGCTTATTTTTCGCCGTAAACCTATACCCCCTTTAATTTTTCGCGAACACTCACTTTAAGGTACCGTTGTGAATAGAGCGTGTGACTCCTTCTGTAAGGGAGTCAATTCAACATTTTTTTCTTCTTCATCCTTTATCTTATTGTTGATGTATCTATTTTCTTCTGCACTTTTTGTATACACTTCGCTGAACTCTTTTTACAATTGTAAACTTGTAAAAACGCAATTAGCTTAAAGTACACACACACATAATTACATATAGGCGAATACATATACTTATCATACAGACAGACATTGAAAATGTTAAATGTTTCTACGTCAAGTTTAATTGAAAAAATATAATCTATGAACAATTTGTATTCATAACAAATTGGAAAAATAGCTTCGAGTTTGTTAAAAGATAGATCTATACGTAAAAAAGATTAATTTATAGACATAAAAATTGATTTATATGTTTCTAGAAAAATAAAGATAGATAGATAGATAGATAGACAGGTATGATGATAGGAAGATGAATGTTCTGGTCGTATAATTGGTATACATTGGTTTCATTTTCATTGGATAATATATATATCTCACTAAACACAAATATAATCTATCTATCTATCTATCTATCTATCTATCTATCTATCTATCTATCTATCTATTTATCTATCTATCTATCTATCTATCTATCTATAAATCCATCTATTTACCTATTTATCCATCTATCTTTTCATCCATTTCTCTATCTATCTCTCTAGCATCTAGAAAAAGGGTGTGTGAAAGATTTAAATGTTTTTGACAGTTTTCATTTCTAACATCATAGTATATTTACACATTGTAATTTCAGAAACGTCACTAACAGAAGTAAAAGGAGGTGGTTACTCTTTGACTTGAACACTTTTTCTAATTCTTATTTTCTTAAACTGTAGTTTTACTTTAAATAAAACATGTCTCATGGGTTAAAATAAAAATAGTAAGCCAGCACGCACCTCTGCCCCTTTAGTAAAAGTAAATTCGACCTATGTAAAACATAAAGTCTGGCCGCGTCAACCTTGTTGCACCCGCTAGTCCTGTCCATAGAGCTGGGAATAGTACAAACTGGGACCGGAAAGGTTGACCCGGCTCGGAAATTCAAATGTACTACGGCTGCCCGTGCCAGGGTGTCAGAAATATTTCTGAACTAAACCTGTCGATTAAGAACAAATACAGTCTAGGAAAGTAATTAGGGGAACAAAATACCACCTATTTTTCACGAAAACTTCATATTTTAAGAACAATTTGACAACATTTTTACATCACACATATCATTGCAAAAATAGTATAACATTTTCATCTTTTTGTTTGATGAGAAATTGATTTGAATTCTCGCATATGTCTAACATCGTATTTAATTTGGTTTATTTTTATCATTTTAGAAGAATACATCCAGACTTCAGTTTTATTTCCTTTGGACAACGTTTTTGCGGAATTTGATAATTTTGATGAATATTATTATACATTCTTGAGTTTCAATTTAGGACCAGGAGCTCCTTGAAGTTAGGGTGAGAAGCTTCTTGGCTGTATGACCAGGAGCTCCTTGAATTTAGAACCAGGAGCTCCTTGAATTTAGAACCAGAAGCTCCTTGAATTTAGGACCAGGAGCTTCTTGAATTTAGGGTCAGAAACTCCTTGAATTTAGGACCAGGAGCTCCTTGAATTTTGGGCCACGAGATCCTTCAATTTAGGACCAGGAGCTCCTTTAATTTAGGACCAGGAGCTCCTGGAATTTAGAGCCAGGAGCTCCTTGAATTTAGAACCAGGAGCTCCTTGAATTTAGGACCAGGAGCTTCCCCTTTTCCATCTCCTCCTTGATCCGCCTTATTCTTACCCCCTCCCCTCATCCCCCATAACTTAATCAAGAAGATATACAGGGTTAACCACAAAGGATGAGACTTCAGAGACGACTTTACACAATGTATTCTGTCTGTTTTATTACATTTAGGAATCCCTGTAAATGTAAACTTGTTTCTTTCTTTCCCAAATCATTAAATAAGCCATTGATTGACATTGATTAAAGGGAGTGTTCACGAAAAATGAAAGGGGGTATAGGCTTAATGCGATAAAAAAGTGCTTTTGATCGCTAGTAATCTTACTTCTATCTGTTGCGTCTATAAGGAGAAAATTGATAAAGACGTTTCATACCAAAGAGCGTAGCGCCCATACAAATTGAGGAAGTTGTAACATACGACTTAGACCGTAAAAAAATCAAATTAATATCAAACAAATCATTCAGATATTACAACCTATAGTCATCGATTATCTTTCGCCACATTTGTATATATTTAATATTTTATACTAATTTTGTTTTTTAAAATAATATTTAGCTTACAACTTGTTTTCGAACATTCCTGGAAAATATGAAAATGTCGTCTTTATTACCAAAAATCCTCGAAACAGGAATAAATGTTTTTATAAGTAACTCTCAGATCATAACAATTAAAACATATCATGAAAAATCAACTATATATAAATGTGGCGAAAAATAATCGATGACTATCGGTTGTAAAATCTGAATGATTTGTTTGAAATTTAATTGATTTTTTTTACGGTCTAAGTCGTATGTTGAAATTTTCTCAATTTGTATGGACGCCATGTTATTCGGTATGAGACGTCTTTAACAATTTTCTCCTTACAGACGCAACAAATAGAAGTAAGATTAGTAGCGATCAAAAGCGCTTTTTTATCGGATTTTGCCTATACCCCCTTTTATTTTTCGCGAACACTCCCTTTAAGGAAGAAGACTTAATCTAATCTTAGAATCGTCATATTTCAAGAGTTTCCGGTCTTTACAATCTCATCCTTTGTGGGTAACCCTGCATCATCCATCACAACTTATAAATCAAACAATCTTTTCTTTAATAAATTATTTGCAAAAAATATAAAAACTGTTATCAAATGTCAAATCAAATATATTTTTCTTAAATGGTTCACTTAAAAATTTTTTGCACTTTATTTTGGATTTCAAATGCTCCCATATCCCTCCATGGAATTCAATTAGAAAATATTGAAGATCATATGATTATTTAACATTATTTATTATGTAACAGGGATTTTGTAATACTTCAAGCGTAAGATGTGTAAATCACATTAAAATTCGTATTTAACCATCTAGACAGTAACAACCATTATTCACCAACTTTGCAGTTTTCACCAGGCCTTGTTCCTTATTTTCTCATTTTTCAACCCATTAGTTTTTATACTTGTAACCCTAGATATGAAGATTTCAATATTTCAAAGTGCCTGACGAGGAGTAAAAAAATTTGCAAACATTTTTGCAGACATCATAGTTGTTACAAGAATTATACAGAAGAATTAAAAAGGTACACTGCCTTTATAAAAAGTGCAATGTAAGCCAGCAGCCAGCTGCTTCCATGGATTCCTTTAAAAAGAAAAATAATTAAATAATAATAATAATTTTGTTTCTTTCCTTAAACAAAGGATGTGAGTTGGAAAATTATAACAAGGGGGGATTTAAACTTTACAAATTTAATTCATCAATAAAAAATTTTCATTTTTTCCCAAATTATAATTATACAATTTTCCAAATTTCTGTAAGAATGTTGGTGGAAGTACCCCTGTCGGCTTTACAGCGTGGAGAAATATGAGTTCACTTCCGGTATACAGTTTTTGCAAAAAAGAGTTATTGTCTTCAATACTTAGCTTTATTACGAGGGTATTTTATGAATTATATTTGTAAAATTATGTAATGGGAGGACTGTAGGGAATAGGAAGGTACATGGAACTAACATTTGCAAATTTAAAACCACTTATATTTCCCCCTTTAATCTGTAATCCCCGGGAAACATTTTCAAACATTTTAGAATTTTCAAACTGTCGGTTTCAAATACTAACCCCCCGTGTAATTCAATAAAAATTAGTTTTAAAGAACTGGTTTTTTTAGAACTTCGATCTATTGAAACAGAAAAAACGACTTCCTGACTTATATTAATGAACGTTGCTAAGGGTAGTTGGGTTGGTTGGAGAAGGGGAGGAAGGAGCCACAAAAATTTCTCGTCCGAGCCACATTCTCTTAATTTTTCGTCTGAGCCATCTAGAAATTCTCTTACTTCCATTATTAAGTTTCCAATCCTTACAGATAAAACTAATTTTTATAAATACGATCACGTTAGGGCATGAAATATGGTATTGCAATGATAACATCATGTTGGAATCTTCAAATCCATGAGAATGATATCAAACTTTTTTTTAGGATCAACATATATCTTTTCTGCCTACGTAATGGCTAACCAGAACCTTCATGATATATATTAAATAGCAAAATATTTGTCATACCTCTGTCTTCCATCTTTCCGGCCCGTGGAACCATCTTAAAAGAAGTTTTTTTTCGATTAAAGAAATTTGTATGCCTTAATTTGGCCATTACTAAAAATTGTTTAAATGATTATTGTATACATGTTTAGTTATATTTTACATTTTTTCTGATCAAGCGACCGCCCGCTTTTAAAAAACCGATTTGATTCTACAAAACCTCTCAATAATATTAGTATATTATGTATTTGGTTTGCGTTTGTGTATGTTTGTGTCCAATAAACGTCAAAACGACACAGCCGTCCCTAATCAATTAAATAAAAAATTGTTAAAAAATTTAGTTTTTTATAATTTTTGAAAATCCACCAATCCGAATCACCGGTAGCAGTAGGACATTTGAATATGTAGTACATTGAACGTTGTACTCAACAAGGTTGACGCGGTCAGACTTTAGGTTGAATTTACTTTTACTAAAGGGGCAGGGGTGCGTGGAATATGAAATAGGAAAATTTGCAAAAAAAATATTATTTTTATGGTGTAGGAAGAAAAAATGGTGTCATGGAAAAAAGTATAATAAGCTAAACCTATAAATGGATTTAAGGGCGCTAAGTTTAAATGGAAAAGTCGCTTTCATTTTTCGTTAATACTCCCTGTAAGTTTCAAGATGTAAAAAGGTTCTTTAAAAATGTTACAAAAATTGCAAAACCAAATTGAGATAGGGGAGAGGGGGGGGGGGGAGATTGGTGAGGGAAATGCATTTTATAAATTGATTTATTTATTATTAATAAATGTTTGAAGTATCATTAATTCTAATAATACTGGTACAAAGGGTTGAAAACCAACAGTTTTTGCACCTAGCCAAACCAAACCAAACATTTTCACTTCATTTATCAATTCAACTAGATACTGCAATCCCTAAATAGTTTACTTTCCTGCTAATTTATCAATCAAAAGAATTTTTCTCTTAAAAATGAGCCTTCTCGAATAGGTATGCAATGCCTTATGGTTTTAAGTGAAAGTTTTACTTGTGTCTAAATAATCAATTTATATATATTTTTTTATTTGGCATTTTGCTTCTAATATTTGGTATTTAATTTGTCCCAGTCAAAGTAGCAATTTTCTTATATCTTAGTAGGTATTTCGGTTAACATAGTAGGCATTTTGCTTAGCATAGTAGGTATTTGACCATCAAAGTGGGTATTTGATCATCAAAGTAGGTATTTTGTTTGTTTAGAGCAGTGTTTTTGTTTGTTACAGTAGGTATTTGACCGCCATTAAGTAGATATTTGGTTCTCCAGAACGGAGGTTTAGTTACACAATTATTTGACTGGTAAAGAATGTATTCTGTTTGACATCAAACATTTTCTGTTTGTTGCAGTAGTATTTGGCTGTCAAAGTAGGTTATAAGGTAATGTGAGAACGGAATTGTTTATTGGTTGATTGATTGATGATTGTTTGATTGATTGATTGATTGATAAAGATTATTGGTTTGTAGCGTGCTTGAAAACTAATTATTAATCAATTTAACTGTTTAGCTCAGGAGAATATAGATAATTAAATTTCGTTTCAAAACCATTGTTTGTATATTAACAGTCTTTTCAAAAGTACAGTCGATACACCACTATATATTTTTAAATATACAGTGGTGACCAGAAAATAGTGTAACCATTGTCTCTCTTTTCGTTAAGATTTTAAGCTTATAATAAACCAAAGTCTCCGATAATTTTAAAAACACAAAAAAAGCTGACCAGAGTTTTGTAATGGGAGGACTATAGGACTAGTTTGTGATTATTATTTTATGAATTATATTTGTAAAATTATGTAATGGGAGGACTATAGGACTAGTTTGTGATTATTATTTTATGAATTATATTTGTAAAATTATGTAATGGGAGGACTATAGAACTAGTTTGTGATTATTATTTTATGAATTATATTTGTAAAATTATGTAATGGGAGGACTGTAGGACTATTTTGTGATTATTATTTTATGAATTATATTTGTAAAATTATGTAATGGGAGGGCTATAGGACTATTTTGTGATTATTTTTTCATGAATTATATTTGTAAAATTATGTAATGGGAGGACTATAGGACTAGTTTGTCATTATTATTTCATTAATTATATTTGTAAAATTATGTAATGGGAGGACTATAGGACTAGTTTGTGATTATTATTTCATGAATTATATTTGTAAAATTATGGTGAAAAATAAATGCGGCACTTTTTTCGAAGACGATTTTAGTTTATATTGAACGTGAAATATTTCTCGATATTTTCATATTTAAAAAAAAATGTTTTACCCCTTTCATTTCTAAATTCCCACCAAATATTGTTTCAGATAATACCCCTCACAGTGAAACTGAAAATAAATGCCGTAATGAACAAAATAATTAAAAAATTTTTTAAAACATATTTGAAAACTGTCGACCACAGTTTGGAAAAATTAGAAGTCTTGTAATTAGTTTTTTCAATTATTGCCTTCCTAAAAGCTAAAAAATTTATTACTAAACTATCTTCACAAATTAATAGAATATAAAGAGTTTTGCAAATTTTGAATTAAGAATCCAGATAAGAGGTTTTGTGATTAGAAATAAATATAAGGGAGTAAAATGGAACAGAAAGGAAGCAGGAAGGGAGCAGAAAGGTAGCAGTAAGGTAGCAGGAAGGAAGCAGGAAGGGAGCAGGAAGGGAGCAGGAAGGGAGCAGGAAGGGAGCAGGAAGGGAGCAGTAAGAGATCAGGAAGGGAGTAAGAAAAGATCAGGAAGGGAACATGAAAGGTGCAGGAAGGGAGCAGGGATGGAGTAGAAAGGGAGCAGGAAGGGAGCAGGAAGGGAGCAGGAAGGGAGCAGGAAGGGAGCAGGAATGGAGAGGGAAGGGAGCAGGAAGGGAGCAAGAAGGAAGCAGAAAGGGAGCAGTAAGAGAGCAGGAAGGACGCAGGAAGAGAGTAAGAAAAGCTCAGAAGGGAACATGAATGGTGCAGGAAGAAAGGGGGAGGTGAAAGAAAACATTCTTTGACGGGTTCAGAGGGGAGAACGGGATTGAGGGGTTGCGAAGATTGAAAGATGGGGTTGAGGGATAAAGAAAGGGGAGAAGAAGAAGAGTAAAGTAATGAGAAGAGATGAAGAGGAGGGATAAAGAGAGGGATAAGAAGAAGAGTAGAGTGATGAGTAGAGATGAGGGGGAGGGATAAAGAGAGGGAGAAGAAGAAGAGTAGAGTGATGAGAAGAGATGAAGGGGAGGGATAAAGAGAGGGAGAAGAAGAAGAGTAGAGTGATGAGAAGAGATGAAGGGGAGGGATAAAGAGAGGGAGAAGAAGAAGAGTAGAGTGATGATGGTATTGCTAATTTAAATTCTGTGGTTTTCCTCCAAAATCTATTCCACTTCAGATCTTCCTGTTTCAGAGAGATTTTAAAGTTCTAACTTTTATTAATTTAAATACAAAATTCAAAATTTGTAAAACCATCTTCTCCTACCCTCGAATTTTTACCTATAAATTTTAAAAGTCATGATATTGCTTCTTTTATCACTGAATTTAAAAAGTCAGTTATCTTCATCTTTTCCCATCCCCCTTCCCCCCCCCCTATTTTCTGAATATGGTGTGTTCTCAAGTTGTAAACACACCATATAACACTTGAATTTGACACCCATGATATTGTGACCCTGAAATCTGAGGAAATCTGGGATATTTTGTTTTTTAGTTTAAAAACATCCTCCGGTCAGTCAGTATAGATAATAAAACTAATCTTTTCAATATTTCAATATTTTAAAATTTATAAAATTATAAAAAAAACACCAAAGCTGCACCCCATATTTTTTTTAACTTTCTTCTTTCCAAGTTTTGTAAGCGGAAGTGTATTTAGGAAAAAAATTAAGAGTTTTGAAGAAAAAAAATTAGATTTAAAAAAATCTATTTTTTGCCTAACCCCCAGGTCCCCGGATGGGTTTTCTAAAAAAATTTAGCCAATTTTGTTTGGCCATTTGGCCAGGTATAGCTAACATATAATGTATACAATAAATACAATTATATATATATACAGGGTGTCCCACGAAACATGACAGTATGCAGGACGACTTGAATGTCGTCTTGATTTTTTGATATAATTTGCTGCGTTTATTTGTCAACCTAATTTTAGAAGTAAATTTCTAGAGAAAATAATCACAAAATTTCCCTTGTCCTGCCATTTCCAAAATGTGGTCTGCCTTTTTTGTGCTTTCAATATTGCCGGAGATATGAAGAATTTCGTTCAGATTTCGACAATTTTGCTTTTATTTAACAAAATTGAAATCTGAACCAAACTCTTTATATCTCCGGTAATATTGAAAGCACAAAAAACGCAGACCACTTTTTGGAAATGCCAGGGCTAGGAGAATTATGTGATAATTGTTTCAAGAATCATACATGTTAAAGTAGATAGAAGACTAAACGTCACAAGTAAATTCAAATATCAAAGACGACTTTCAAGTCGTCTTCCTATTGTCATGTTTCGTGGGACACCCTGTATATGAGCAAAGATCTTTTCTATAAGAGATTAGAAGTTTTAGAATTCCCTCAGAAATATGTTCAATTTAAAAGGGTTAAAAACATTTCACTAATTAGGGAGTACTAGGTATGATTTAAGATTTTAATGTCATCATACATTTTACAATGTATATCTTTGTGTAGATAACCAAGAATGTATATTGTAAAGGGATTGTAGATGAAATTTCAAGAAATATCTTAAATTTGAAATTACGTCTACAATGCCTTTAAAAGCTGACTGAAGTGTTCTCCGCCCCCCCCCCCATATATCCTTGTTTAACTTTCCTTAGTACACACAAATTACGACTTCAAAGATAGAAAAGTGTGGAAAGTTAAACTTTTGAGGGAAGATAAAGGAACAGAGATTTAAGTAGATAGATACAGATAATTAGCTTGGTATAACGATAATAAATAAAACATCGAGTTAAAAATTCTTTAGAAAATGTCAAAATTTTCTTTCTTTCATTTTACTTTTGTAATTTTATAACAACACAAGGCTTTATGTGCGTTTTTACCTTTCTTTATCAACAATTTTAACTGTTGACTGTTGCTTTTCAATATTTTGGTGGATATTGCTCTTTTCAAAATGGGGCATTTTTAAAACTATTAAATGTCAACATTTTTTGTCTACAGTTATGTCTTGCTAAATATGCGTGATATATTCGTAACATTTATTTATTAAAGGCTAACAAAATGTTCACAACTTTGTATAGGGCCAAAATCTTATTTAAACGAAATATCATAATTGACCAAAACCATAATCATTATTGCTTTTTTTGGGCTAATTTCACCCCCCCTTAACAATATAATTTAAACAAACTTAAACAGTATACATGAATTAGTAAGGTAGAAATCAATATATAAATAAAATAATAATAGTTTATAATAAAGATAATAAAAAGGAATATAATGGATCTATCTTGTCAAATTCTCATTTTCTAATTCCTATATCTTTTCAATCCAATGTCGTAGACCTTAGACATTTCAAACTATGAATTGTGTTATATCAATTAATCTAAGTTTGAAATATCAAAATTTTACATCATCAAGTTGCAAAGCAATACGGATAAAAAAATTTGAGGTTGTGGCAAAAACTCAATTTCTTTGTTATTATTTTCTTGCTTTCAGAATGATTCTATTCAGTCTCCAAGAAATTTAGTCGTTTTGTTTCATTTTTATTACTTTCGGGAACAACAATATCAACAAATAATTAAACTTTTGAAATATTTTTAAAAAAATTTTTTCTATCCTTATAACTAATCTTTTTTTGTTTATATAAATTGTTACTTTCTTCCATCTTATTAAATTTTATTCTGTTAAATAATTATCCCGTCTACCGCAGACAGGCTTAATTTTAACAACTTGTAATTTGGCAGTAAAATTACAGGTTATAAAAGCACAGCGGTTAAATTACAGGTTATAAATGCACAGCGGTTAAATTATCTGTCCGCCATTTATTCGGACATTTTCGGCAAACGCAAATTCAACCAACACAGACTCAAATATCTTAATTGAGCCTTAAGTTCAAAATAATACTTTTAAAAGGGGTGGGACAATTTGGCAAACTTCAAATCCTTTCAGTACGTGTCTTAAAAGTTTCTGCAAAAAAAAGCAAAACACAAATGTAATTTTTTTTCTCACTTTTAAACTTCATCCAGTGCATCACGTTTTTGTAAATATTAAATCATTAGTGCGAGGAAAAATATTTTTTTCTTTCAAAATATGCCGATATGGGAACCTAAACATCCGTCTTGAAACACTGTATTAAAAAATTTTAAAAACATTTAAAATTGGTTAAAAATTGAATAAGCAAAAAACGGACATAGGGGAAATTTGCCAGAGTACTTCAAAAATAATAGTTTTTCGCCCTAGATCATCCAATATTCACAATTTCAAAAAAACAACAACTGAGCAATATTCAGTGGTTCGAGGTGCTACTTTTGACACCCATATCGACATGTTGGGGAAAAAATGGTGATTGTTAATTTCAAGACCCATTCGCGCTAAGTCTGACCCATTTAAAAAAAATCTTTTTAAAAAATTTCATAAAATTTGTTTGTAAGTTCAATTGAACAATTTTTGCTCCGTGTTGGTAATTTATGAAAAATATTATATTGTCCCACCAGGGCTACTTTTATATAGGTTTAACTAAATCTAAAAGAGGTTTCATAAGACAGAATGGATTTGAACTCTTGTGATGCGGAAATATCTACCATTTTAATAAAGAAGAGAAAGTTGATATTTTAAGTGGACAAATTACGACTTTAGTTGACATTGTATATTTGTAAGGTAAACAAAATATTTTAACAAATATTTTAGGATTCAATATTATCTAATTCGATGGTACAGCTGCAGATGATATTGTTAGCAATGTGGCTGCTTTAAAGGATCTAAAAGCATTTTTAAATTTGCAGACATTTACAGAAAAACAGGTAGTCATGCAATTATGCAAATTCAAGACAATTATTGCCAATTTGAATAAGTTGAAATAAAAAAAATGTCGTTTCCTCTGCACTATATTTGTCAATTAAAGAGAACCTTAAAATTATAATTTTTCCATTTATATGCGGCTGCAACAAAAAATGTCAACATTATCCTATAGAAAACAGTTTTCATTTAACAATGCCCGATTCACAACGGTACCCTAGAAATCTTTATCTGATCAATAAT
Source organism: Eurytemora carolleeae (assembly GCF_000591075.1). Taxonomy (NCBI): domain Eukaryota; kingdom Metazoa; phylum Arthropoda; class Copepoda; order Calanoida; family Temoridae; genus Eurytemora; species Eurytemora carolleeae. The sequence goes on along the minus strand of NW_019396325.1, from coordinate 131,789 downwards.
GTGGAAGATGCTGTCGTTTTATTAGCTTTTATTTCTGTTATTTTCTATATGTTTTCCTGCAACAGAAATTCACAAATAATCTTTATGTAGAGAATCAACTGAAAATCATCAGTTTTCAAAATTATAAACATTGATATCTTTTTCAAGCATTACACCATAGTTATAGTAGCAGTAAAATATTTCCATTTACTGATAGCGCCGATTGAAGGATTCATAACTCTAATTGGATAATGATATAGATAGAAAGATTGATGTTACCGCCATACTATTTCTTTTGGTTCAGAATAGACAACAAACACATGACGGAACCCTGATTGGATCAGGCGCTAATGGACTCGGCATACAGGAGCGATAATCAGACAAAGTTTTACACGGAGGGTCACTTGAAATTAAGCGTACAGTCCCTTTAAGACGTGAGGTAGAAAACTAGAAAGCTAATGAGAGGTGTTTAGGGCGGAAGTAAGAGAGTCCAGAATTCCTACTTTCTCAGAGTAATTTTAAAAATGTTTACAGGGTTCTCTTTTGGGGAGAACTTTTTAGACTTTTTGAACGAGGAGAAAGAA
>NW_019396325.1:0-131218 GCF_000591075.1 Eurytemora carolleeae | reverse complement strand
CCCCCCCCGATCAGCTGTATGCCCATGATTACTGCCCAGTCTTGATAATCTATCTATCATGTTATGTATCAGCTTTGCTAAAATCACACCTATACATTTTCTAATATGATATATTCAAAACATTCACTTATACAATATAGAACGATTGCCTCATGATACAGAGACTGTTGATTCAATTTCTATAAAAACATTCACAAAGTTACACTTTTAAAATTTAATCTGAGCATCAATGAGGATAATATCTTTATTTTCATTCTGAAAACAGTTGAATTCTGTAAATTTAATTTCTTCTCTCTGCCGCATAAATCCGCAATTAAATTTATTAGACTAGAATATGAATTTTAAATAGAAACACAAGAATTTTTGTCCTTCGCTGGAAAGACTGTGAAGCCCTTTTTTCTTGCTCTATTTTTTAAACAGATTTTTAAATATCCACTCTGAGTCAAACTGAACAATTTCCCATCTGTTCTGACCGAATTTGCATCATTTTTATAATGAAATTTCAGCAAGTTAAAAAAATAATATTTGTAGACACGACACTTTGTAGAGGAATGGTAACGTTGTGAATTGAACTCCTATCTTGCATGAAACTAGTAAAATGGAACTATTCACTTGAAATTATGCCTAATATTACTCTACGGGTGATTTGAATATGAAAAATAAATTGAAGTGATTATTAAGAACATTTTGTTTGTTTGAATGATGTCAAAAGCATAATTTGTAATTTTCTTAATTTCAGTATTTTACTGTAATTAAAACTATGTGTTATTTTTATTATAAACATGCTCAAATCTATCCTGTGAAAATAGAAGAACTTTTTTATTATTTTTAAACTTATTCAGGATTTTTTGTGAGGATATAAAGAGTATCAGAGCATCATTTTCGAAAACCTGAAATCAATCAATTTTTGAAATATCAATAAACGGCCGGTAATTACTTTGCGGTTCTAGACAAACCTTTTAAAAAAAATCATCCCCCCAAATAATCTTTATTTGTTTGTTAATTATTGAATGAGTTTTTATTTTTTTAGTTTCTTTAATCAATTGCTTGTAATTTGCAACTGCATAAAATTTTGCTAGTGCCAAAATGATTTTCCATTTTTGATGAAATAGTTTCACTTCTATGATTAAAACTTGGAAATTCAAGGATAGATTTCTCCTCAGAAAAGTGTTACTTTTGGATTCGAATATGGCAAATTTAAGAAAACAATACGCTAAAATATCTTATTTATTGTTTAATCACGATAATTCAAATGCAAACTCCATTTTCATTTTCTGAAAAGTTTCGTTGTATTTAATGAAACCTTCATCAATGCTTTTTTGAATGGATATAATTCAAAAATTATCTATACTTACAAACTTCGGTATAAATTATATAATAATATTTGACATTTTTAGTTCTTCAAGATTTATACAGAAACGGGCGATTATAGCAATACAATGAAGACGACTTTTCATTAATAATGCTTTGATCCCTAACATGTAATTTTCAAATTACAAGTTTATCAGTAAACAAAGAGTAGCTTTTAATCTTTGTTTACATGTGCATTTGTCTCCATTCTATAGGAATTCAGAATCGACCTCATTCAAACATTTTAAACTCAGTTTATAGAAAAAACAGTTCATATTGGTTGGGTGTAGGGGGAGGGGGAAGGGGTGTCAATTTCTTTTAATGTAAGTTGGGGGGGAGGGGGTGAATTATTTTTCAATTTTTATTTTCCAAATGTCGGATCCTTTGTTGATATTTTTATGTTTTTCGTCAATCTCCTTGAAACTCCAGTATACGTTGGAATAAGACGACATTTAATACATTCTTCTAAAATAATGCAAATTTCGGTTTGAAAGGCCCTCAAAAATTGGCGTGTAGATGTGAAAAGAAATTCTAATTCTTAAAATTTCTAATTCCCTGTTTTTAATAAATTATATCCTCTACACATTGTTCGTTTCTTTAAATGACTGTGTTAACCGCAAAACAATGGAATAATTGTGTTTTTTTTCCTTAAGATATGTCGCTAAGAACTATTTATTACTAAAAATGGACTTCAGTTAAGACGATAACAAAATCCTTCGCGACGTTTGAGTAAAGAAAGTCGGAAGACGAAGATCATATCACTGTTTTCTGATTACTATATATAATTACCTTACTACCGGTATCCCATTTTATTAGATTTAAAGTTTAAACTTTTCAATTTTCTAGATTTCACAATGGGTATTAAAATTTACATTAGCGGTAACAGTGGCAATAAAGAGGTAAGCTATTTTATTTTTTTGATTTTTTATGTTAAAAATTCACAATGGTTTAAGAAAAATTAATAATTATACGAATAAAACAATGTATGCAAGTCAGGAAATATTAATGAATGCAAAAATGTATAAACCAGATATTTTTATATTTCCCTGTATTGATCGCAGCTATAATGATATAATTTTTTCCATAAATTGTAGCATTGTCACATTGTGTTTAAGTCAGTTTCATTTTACCCAAATTTTAAATGTTTGTACGCATTCATCAAAAATTTTGCAAATCTGTTTTTTAATGTATTAAATATTTTATTTGATTGTTAGATCGAGACATCTCAGCAGCGGATAATCATGATTCTAAAAAGTTTAGGAATAGAACACGAGGTGTCAGATATATCTGCTCCAGGTTAGTTTAGGAATAGAACAAGAGGTGTCAGGTATATCTGCTCCAGTTTAGTAGAACACGAGGTCTCAGATATATCTGCTCCAGGTTAGTTTAGGAATAGAACACGAGGTGTCAGATATATCTGCTCCAGGTTAGTTTAGGAATAGAACAAGAGGTGTCAGGTATATCTGCTCCAGTTTAGTTTGGGAATAGAACACGAGGTGTCAGATATATCTGCTCCAGGTTAGTTTAGGAATAGAACACGAGGTGTCAGATATATCTGCTCCAGGTTAGTTTGGGAATAGAAAACGAGGTGTCAGATATATCTACTCCAGGTTAGTTTAGGACAAAACACGAGGTGTCAGATATATTTGCTCCAGGTTAGTTTAGGAATAGAACACGAGGTGTGAGATATATCTGCTCCAGGTTAGTTTAGGAATAGAACACGAGGTGTCAGATATATCTGCTCCAGGTTAGTTTGGAAATAGAACACGAGGTGTCAGATATATCTCCTCCAGGTTATTTTAGGAATAGAATACCAGATGTCAAGGTGTCAGCTATATCTGCTCCAGGTATAGTTTGCTCAATATTTGGGTTCTGCAGAATGTGATGTTCATGCCATTTGGCCGAAATCTTTTGTCATTATTTCAAAACTATAAAATTCTGAACATTTTTTATTTGTATCCGGCTTTTACTTTTTATTATTCATAGTTTGATAAATTATGACACAATTATTTTTAGGCATGGAAAACGAGAGAGATTTTATGAGACAAAATGGAAAGAAAAAGGAAGGACAGAGAAACGTTCTGCCTCCTCAGATTTTTAACGGAGAAAAATATTGTGGGGTACGTATCACGTAGCATAAAAATTTGCATTAAAATTGCAATTTAAGTATTGTCTTAGCGCGCGATTATCAATCTATGTATACCCAACCACTGCAAATATGGGCAGGATCTATTATTTTAAAAATAAAATTTGATCGCGTTTTGGATGTTTATTCAACAATCTTTAAACTGACAGTAGACAGTTGCAAAGGAAAAGGAAAGTGATAGTTATTTGCCAACGATTTTTGGATAATAATAATACTACCAAGGGTTATGATCGTTTAGATGTTGCAAACTATCTTAAAATGATAATGATAGTAATATCTATCTAGGATTTTGATAAATTGGATGTTGCAAACGAAGAAAATTATGATAGTTATCACAAGCTATGATCATGATGATTTTGATGTTGCATACAAATATGATTATAAAAGTTATCACTATCTATGCTCATATTGATTTTGATGTTGCACACAAATATGAATATGATAGTTATCACTATCAATGATCATATTGATTTTGATGTTGCACACAAAAATGATTATGATAGTTATCACTATCTATGATCATATTGATTTTGATGTTGCACACAAATATGATTATGATAGTTATCGCTATCTATGATCATGAGGATTTTGATGTTGCAAACAAATATGATTATGGTAGTTATCACTATCTATGATCATATAGATTTTGATTTTGCACACAAATATGATTATGATAGTTATCACTATCTATGATCATATTGGTTTTGATGTTGCACACAAATATGAATATGATAGTTATCACTATCTATGATCATGATGATTTTGATGTTGCACACAAATATAATTATGATAGTTATCACTATCTATAACTATAATGATTTTGATGTTGCTCACAAAAATGAGTTTGCAAGCTTTTACTATCTATGAAAATATTGATTTTGATGTTGACAACTTCAATTACCATGTAAGACTGAAGTCAAGATTTTGAATAGTCCAATGAACATGAAGGAGAGCATATTGTATAGTGTATAAAGGCCCAATTAAATTTATAAGTTAATTATCAAGCTACTGGAAACACTTTTTTCTTTATAACAACATCGAATAGACATAAGATTGCTTAAATGTCGTCTTTCTATTGAAAATATTCATGGGTCCCACTGTATCTAGGATTATGATGATTTTGATGTTGCAAACGAAGACGATGAACTAGAAGAGTTTCTAGGAATTCCAAGAAAAACACCGAAGGTAAATTTAGCATTTTTCGAAGATTTTTCGAATGATGAAGACGACATTGGAAATTTGATACCTGGAACATTATAAGTATAAATATTTTGACTAAACATACTTTTTCCTGATTACAAATTCATTGAAATGTTTTATGTACAGACATTGCAGGATTGGGGGGTTTTAAATACAAGATGACAAATAATAAAACATATATACATAAACAATAAACATTAAACAACCCTTTCAGCTTCTTGAATGGAACTTAACTGAAAAAATAGCCACATAGAATCTTAAAGGAACTGAGTTTTTGCCACAAAATCGGATTTTCTTATCCTTATATCTTTACAACCCAAAGTCGTAACCCTAGATCTCATATTCGGAGTTTGAAATATTTGAGGTTCACACCATCAGGCGCAGTTAGATAGGGATGAGAAAATTAAAGTTTTTGGTAAAACTCTTAAATTTAAAGGAACAGAAATTTTGGGATGTTTATAGTCTTTTTGTCTTTTAACGAAAAACTCAAATCCGTTAACCTGTTCAAGGAAATATTAAAAAAGCGCTCTTAATTTGTGATTTTTTTAATACAAAAACATTTGAAAAACCGGCAACTGGGATTGTTACTCTAAATCAACAATCTGATAATGCAAAATTAACTTAGTTTGATCCCGTGAAAACTGGAGCTGTGGCTCCAGAAGTTGGAAAACTGGAGCCTGGTAAACTAAAGAATGGAGCGGTAAGAAATGATTTACTAAACTTTTCAACGGAGTATAGGTGTTGTGTGAGATGACCGTTTAAAAGGTGTTAGCTCACTCCGAACCAGCAAGACAATCAAACAATCTGTTATTCATGGCCATATTTAAAAAGATCATTTCCCCACAAAATTTTTTCTCAAAAGAATATTTTCTTTACAAAATATTTCCCCAACACTTTTTTCCTTAAAATGTTTTCTCGAAAAAATGTTTTCTGAATAAATTTTTTCTTTACAAATGTTTTCATGATAAAAATTTTTTTCCACAAAATGTTTTCCTAACTAAATGTTTTTCAAACTAACGTTTCCTTCCCCAAACGTTTCGGGATAGGAAACATTATGATGTGGAGAAACGTTTTTTAGTGGAAAGCTTGAATTTGTTTTTAGGAAAACACACTTAAAAATCTGAATAAGTGTACCTAAAGATGTTGTTTGGACTTTTTCCATTAAATTCATCGACTATTGATTAGAAAATTGACCGAATGTGTCACAAGAATAGGATACGCAGATTACATTGTTGTTATGCAATTAGAAAAATGCAGGATGCAATTTTTCATCTTGCTTTTTTCATTTAATGCTCACAAACACATTTTTGGCCCGGATTAGTGAAAAAAAAAATTTCATGTCAATTTTTCATTATGGATAATCTATTCAAATTTTCTTTCAAAGTAAAATTGAAAAATTTTGTTTTAAAACCAATGCATAATTTCTTTCTCAATAAAGTGTCACAGTTTCTATTTTTTATTTAGATTCAACAATGATTAATTTTTTTCTCTGTTTATTTGTTATTAAACCAAATGGTACCTTTCCAAGAAAAAAAAATACTTAAACTTTATTAGTTGTTTATTCTGAGCATTAAAGGGGGTGTTTAGAATATTTGAACCAAGGGCAGAATGGTCTATTAAAGGGGGTGTTTAGAATATTTGAACCAAGTGCAGGATGGTCTATTAAAGGGGTGCTTAGAATATTTGAACCAAGGGCAGGATGGTCTATTAAAGGGGGTGTTTAGAATATTTGAACCAAGGGCAGAATGGTCTATTAAAGGGGGTGTTTAGAATATTTGAACCAAGGGCAGGATGGTCTATTAAAGGGGGTGTTTAGAATATTTGAACCAAGGGCAAGATGGTCTATTAAAGGGGGTGTTAAGAATATTTGAACAAAGGGCAGGATGGTCTATTAAAGGGGGTGTTTAGAATATTTGAACCAAGGGCAGGATGGTCTATTAAAAGGGGTGTTTAGAATATTTGAACCAAGGGCGGGATGATCCATTAAAGGGGTGTTTAGAATATTTGAACCAAGGACGGGATGATCTTTTAAAGGGGGTGTTTAGAATATTTGAACCAAGGATGGGGTGATCTATTAAAGGGGGTGTTTAGAATAGTTGAACCAAGGATGGGGTGATCTATTAAAGGGGGTGTTTAGAATAGTTGAACCAAGGATGGGGTGATCTATTAAAGGGGGTGTTTAGAATATTTGAACCAAGGATGGGGTGATCTTTTAAAGGGGTGCTTAGAATATTTGAACCAAGGGCAGGATGGTCTATTAAAGGGGGTGTTTAGAATAGTTGAACCAAGGATGGGGTGATCTATTAAAGGGGGTGTTTAGAATATTTGAACCAAGGGTGGAATGATCCATTAAAGGGAATTCTTTGAAATAACTTTTTATTTTGTTAATTATTTATATACTAAAGTATTGAGCAAAGCATAAACAATTTTTTCTACTAAAGCTCAATATAATATTTTGCTAAATTTGTATTTTTACCCCCAAGCTTTCTAATTTTTTTGAAAGCAGAATTATGTGTGGTGTGTGGTTTTGTTTTGTTTGAACATCTATTCTTATTACTTTTAACACTAATTTTATGAGAACATTTTTTATTCCACCCTAAATATTCATAACTTTATAAAAATGTTCACTTTACTTTATTATTTATCTTTTTTTATGATTCTTAATTTTTTTCAAACATGATCAGAGGATCAAATAATCTGCATAAAATAGTTTTTTATTCTACTTCAACTCTTGAAATCGATTGTTTGTTTAAATACAATTGTTAAAACCTTATTTCATTACAATATTTCTTACTTGTTATCTACTACATTTAAAACAAAAAATAATAGCGGGTTAGAAAGGGTATATATATAATCAACTTATAGGCCATGGCCTAGCAACACTGCACAGTCGACCCAGTCTAAAGATTTTATTACATAAATTTGTCATAATATTCTTGAAACATTGCGATGAAAAAAATCCCGAAATATTTTGACACATGTATTGAATAGATAAAACTAACCAACAAAACACACCACACATCTTTTATTAAAATAATCCAAACTTTTTTCTCTGTTTATCAACTGAATGAATACAACAAATCCATTTGATGGACAGAACAAAATTATTTTTCATTGTGTAGAAGCTTACTAAACCAGAGGCAACTGAGCCAACATTCAATACTGAACCCTCAGAACAAGATCATGAAACAAGTAATGAAACTGAATCCAACTCCTGCAAGGATGATCATGAAGATTTTAATGAAGATGAAGAAAACGAAGATGAAGGAAACAAAGAGGAAAATGATGAAGATGAAGAAGAAGTTGATGATGATGATAATACTAAAATTATAGAGGAAGCACATCATCATGAAGTGTACACTAAACATAATTTAACTATTGAAAACGTAGCTCTACCTATCATGACTTCAAAAATTGATAACGGCTTTGATGCCCAAGTTCAAGTCGAAGGCATAGAAAGAAGACGACCAAACACTGAGGAAGATCAAAAACCAGAATTAAATTTAAAACTTGACATTCCTGATGTTCCATTCGAAGAGTTTGTAATCCCCGAAACTCCAAAACGGTATATGGACGATGGAGTAGAAATCCGCGAACTACGCCCGGGGTTCCAAGAGCTAGGAAACTGCAAGAGGTTTTGGAAAGCTCAACAGCTGATTGGAACACGTAAGACTATGTTCCTGGAACTGTCCTTGTGTTGTTCCCTAACCCTCGTGATGGTGTATTTCCACTAGATCTCTACTTCATCCTTATCCTCTGAGCTGTTGACAATTCTTCAAAATGAATTCAGGACGATCATAATTCTGCATGTTGTTTTCATTTTGTTAAAGTTTACTGAACACAACTTACATCAGAATTTAAAGTAAATTAAAAGTATTTTTTGGCGCATTTAAAAAATGTTCTTTTTTATTCTGCTTTTTTCAGCCTGAGTCTGGGGAAGCTGCTCCCCCAACAGAAGCTGCTCCTGTCGACGCTGCTCCCCCAGCCGAAGCTGCTCCTGAATCTTAATCATTTCCACATCCTGAAATCTCAAATGTTGTCCGTTCAAGTCACGTTTTAATTTTTTTTCTTTTTTTTTTACAAAGTAAAATGTTCAATATTAATTTTGCGCAAACGTTTTAGTTTAATTGTCATCAAATCGAACCTTTCATATCTCCGTTATTAAGTAAACAAAAAATTAATTTTTTTATTCTTAATTCCTCCAAAAACTTTTATTTCTACAGTAACATATACTTTAAAAATGTTAAATCTTAAAAATTCAATGTTTAATAAATGTTGAATATTCAATAATTTATAATCAATAAATTATTTAAAATGTATCAGTCAAAAAAATCGGTTTAAGGTAAAAATATTATAATGTTTCAATGTTGGTTGAAAATGATTCTGTCAATTATTTTTCAGAAATGTAGATATTTCATCTAAAATATTTTGGTGATTAAAAATATTTTAATTTCAGAGACATTATCACAATTTGTTACCCACAGAGAATGCAACTTTAGAGACGCCTTGATATTTTTTAACTCTGATCTTAATTGGATCTTAGGTCGTTATAATATGGTCGTTATAATATGGTGTTTTGAAATAGTTAAAAAATAAACTGAAAAATGTAAAGCTACAGGAAACCATCAATGCCAGAAAAAAGGCTGATAATATTTCCTACATTCGTCTTCGCAGTCCCATTCTTTGTGAGTAACCCTGTATTAAGTTTAGGGAAAAATATGAGTTTAACAAATAATTAAAATTACGCAATTGTCTATGTTCTAGTTTTATTTTAATTAAAAAAAAACCGCCCCCGCTTCTTTTGCGAGAAAAAAGTAAGATTGATAAGTTTTTAAAGAAAATTTTACCGTCTTAAAAAATGTTTTCATTTTTATTTTCTTGTTTGCAAACAAAGCTTTCAAAAATACTGCAAATAATTTTCAGGTTTTTAATAGTAAGGTTCATTATTTTTTTTATTTCGAATAATGATTTTTAAAACGTCAGTAAACATAACTTCAAGTAACCCTCCATTGTTAGAGTTGTATATCGGATTCACAACGGTACTCTGAAAACTAGCCAGAGCTGGGAACTTTTGAATGGTGGATATCGGCATTATAATGCTTGATCCACCTTTTTTCTTAATCTCCAGATTAAATAAGGCTTGTTCTCCTCTTGTTATTAATCTCCAGATTAATTAACCGATCGTGATTAAGGAAATCTCATTCTAAAGTTTTCAGCTCTGATCGCATTTCTTGTTTTGGAAAAGATCAAGAAATTATTAGAAATAAAGACTTGTTAAGCTTGATCAGATTAATGATTCAAATCTCAAGGGTATCGTTGTGAATCGGCGTTTCGTCAGGTGAGTCCTGATGAATCATGATCATAAAACAACTGTTTTCCTACCTTGAAATCATCGTTGATACGGGTCTTGTAATCCCCAGTTACTTAAGGATGAGAAAATCAAACTTGAGAACTAAAATCATTTCAAGAACGTCGATCCATTCTCCTCTTAAAGTATCACGGTCTTCAAACTCAAAACTAAAGAAAAATATTGTTTTTAGCTTTGAATCTACAATATCATAAAAGCGATTTGAAAAGAATAAGTAAGACGCCTGCAGAGTCCGGACTCTAATAATGTTATGAGCTAAAATCCGTCTTACTTTGAACTGTAACGAATCCATGAAAAAGCTATACTAATACTAAAATCTTAAATTTGTCCCCAAATATTCACATTTCATCTATAAACATACCTTGATCCGTCTCCGAAGATCTATAGGATAAAAACTGTAAATCCGTCCTTCCGATCAAAACTATTATTCCTTGAATCTGAAAAAATACCAAGTATTCAAATCATGGGTTCTCTCATATATGCTAGCGCTTCAATTTTTAAATAAAGATAGAAAATATGACGATATACTCTATACAAATATTCACACAAAATATCAAATCAGTTGAATAAATCTAAGCAGCTTGCTCCGACGATTCTTGAAATAAAACCGGAAAATGTTAAATGAGATTTTCTGTGCGCATGCGCTCTGATAATCTGATAATGGTTTGCAATGGAAACTGAGTTTCTTTACATGACGCCGATAATACAATCCTTTAAAATGCTATTGGCGAAAAAATAATAATAAATGATAAAAGATATTAATAAAAATAGTTATTTTCAGCCCCATTCGACCCCATACCCCTTCCGCTTTCCGCTCTCTCTCCCCAACCACCCACCCACTTCCTTCTTACCATCCCTGCATTGAAAGACATGCATATATTCGATGTTTTATCCAAGAAATTTCGTGGTTTAGAATATTAAGTTACATTTCATGCACTAATTACTGATCCTACACACTCTACACTCTTTACTTCTACACTCTACACTCTACAATCTACAATCTACACTCTACACTCTACACTCTACACTCTAAACTCTTTACTTCTACACTCTACACTCTACACTCTACACTCAACACTCTACATTCTACATTCTACACTCTACACTCTACACTCTACACTCTACACTCTACACTCTACACTCTACACTCTACACTCTAGGGAATGAGTCCCTAATAATAAGAGTGAAGGACAATGAGTAAAGACGATACCACGCCGGGTTAGAATTTAGATGATTTGATCATGATTTAAAGCTAGACTGAGCCAATTTTTTGAGAGTGAGGGACGAGAGTTGCAGATAATACGATGGGGTTAGATCTTGGTTTAAAATGAGTCCCATGTAATGCAAGTAAGGGGACAGAGGTTTGTAGACGATACGTCGGGGTTAGATAGATCTTGGGTTTAGTCACTAACACCTACTCCACTAGTGAACATACATACACCCTTACAGTACTTACAGTATGCATACACCACAGGGCAGAAATTAAAGGGCTGTTATGTTAGGCACCGTTTTTAAAAAACATCATACTTTTAAGAGGCGTCACAATCCTATTTCAAATAGTATGTTTAATAAATTTGCTTTCATTAAATTCAGCAACATTTTTACTCTGACCAAAGATGTTAATCAAAACGATTTTTCATATCGATTGGTAAAATCGTTTGATAAATCATTTTGAAAAATCAATTTGAAAAATCTTTGATCAGAAAAAGTCAATTTCGATGTAGACCCCCCCCCCAAAAAAAAAAAAAAAAACTACAGAAAACAATTAAAAATAATTAAAAATCTGAAAGCTCTGTCAGTGTATCGAAATTAAATGCATTTTATCAAGAGAAGAAATCTGTATTTTACATCACTTCATAAGTCGTTCAAAAAGTGTCCTATAATATTTTAGGTTTGTTTAGTTAATCACGTCAAACTACAGGAAATTTCACGTTGGATTAACATCTATAATACGTTTAATCAATCATAAACTTTTAGAATGTTCTTGAGGATAACAGCAAAGTATACAATTTATAATTTGCAACCAAATAATTTAGTTTTCTTCTGCTTAGGTGTACTATATAAAATAATAGAATGAGCAACAAGGTCACAAAGCCGTGCCAGTAATTACTTATAAATTTGACCCTTTACTTATGTTTTGTTTGGAGTGAAAAGTATTCTGCAGCTGCAATTCTTATTATCATGCATGCATGGTAGACTGTAGGTGTTTAGTTCATTTAGTATTGTTAATCTTAATAATTATATCAAGTTTACAGTATTTAGTTACATTTCATGCACTAATTACTGACCCTACACACTCTACAATCTACACTCTACACTCTACACTCTTCACTCTACACTCTACACTCATACACTCTACACTCAACACTCTACACTCTACACTATACACTCTTCACTCTACACTCTACACTCTACACTCTACACTCTATACACTACACTCTACACTCTACACTGTACACTCTACACTGTACACTCTACACACTACACTCTACACTTTACACTTTACACTTTACACTCTACACTCTACACTCTACACTCTACACTCTACGTATTTAATATACACTCTTCACTCTACACTCTACACTCTACACTCTACACTCTACACTCTACACTCTACACTCTACACTCTACACTCTACACTCTACACTATACACTATACACTCAACACTGTACACTCTACACTCTACGTATTTAAGTTTGGGGAAAGGGGAAGGGTATCCCCCCCCCCTAAACTACGTTTCAACAACTTGAGCCCTATAGGTTGAAAGGTTTAAATCTCTTGTGTTCTCCCATTGCAATCTAATTAAAGTACAATACCATGTTTACTCCGTATAGGGCTATCATTATATAGACTTCAGAGCAAGAAATTTAAGATAAGTTACATTGAATTAAACTTAATTTTGGGGTTCACATATTTGTTTAGATATTTTCGTAAGAATTATATAAAATGCTAGGATTATACTAAACTAATCTTATGAAAAAATGTATTTTAACTAAAAATTGATATCTACAAAATAGTCTCACCTTATTAAAAAAAACCGGGCTCCGATACGGCGCGGGGGTTTAATACCAATAAATCCTGTTTAAAATTTCGGGCTCACAGTCTGGAGATCTTACAATAAGGATTCTGCTCTTCTTGCAAACAATTCGTATTAAAGCCCTTTATAAACTCATGAATTGAATAGTTCCTAAAATTGAGTTAATCCGGTGCTAGGGGTTTAATAAATCCCTGCTCATGGTATTCAAAAGAGAAGTAATATCTAACTTTAAAAGTAAAAAAGGGAGGCACAGAAAAAAATAAGATTGAAAAAATTGCCGGATTAAATGTTAATAATTCCTTCACATAAAAAGGGACATATATCCTTTAAATGAAAGAGAATTAAAGTGCATTGTCTAACATTTTAAAAGTGAGTATAGAGGGTCTAAAAAAGCCTAAGAATGAAAATATATACTACTCATAACAATCGCTCTAAACACCTTCTAAATTGATGTAACATTAAGCCAACACCCTTCCGAAAACACTTGGTAATTTCTTTTCTTCCGTTTTATGTTTACCACTTCCTGTCCAATTCGGATATCCAGATATTCCACCTCTAATTTATTGTTTTTAAGTTTTTCTATTTGTCTTGGAAAATACGAGTCTTAATCTATTTTTCAATTTAACACCTTAATTTCCTCCCTATAATCTATATCAGTCAACATACCCTCTGACCAAAGATGTTAATCAAAACGATTTTTCATATCGATTGGTAAAATCGTTTGATAAATCATTTTGAAAAATCAATTTGAAAAATCTTTGATCAGAAAAAGTTAGAGCCTTCACTTAGATCCCCCTTGTTTATAGAAACACCCTGTATTAACAAGGACATTTTAGAGCCTTCACTTAGATCCCCCTTGTTTATAGAACCAAACAAATCTGAAATATCAAACATGCAGCAGGAGCAGCCTGTATTGAAACCTTAAAGTGAAGATTCTAGCAACCCTTTAACTAGGAGTATATAAATAGTATATCAAGAGATAAGCAAGCAACCCTTTAACTAGGAGTACGTTACGTATATGAATATATATAATAAAGCAAGATATTCATATATATGTTGCGTATAGCCGGTCAAACGGTTGGATCGATTGGGCTGAAATGGCCGGGGGTGGTTTTTTTTCAATTTTTAATTTTTTTTCAATTTTTTTTCCTCGGGCAACGCCGGGCCCTTCAGCTAGTAGTATATAACGAGCTATAGGCAAGCAACCCTTTAACTAGGAGAATATAAATAGTATACCAAGAAATGTAGACAAGCAACCCTTTCACTAGGAGTATATAAATAGTATATCAAGAGATAAACAAGGAACCCTTTAACTATGAGTATATAAATAGTATATCAAGAAATATAGACAAGCAACCCTTTAACTAGGAGTGTATAAATAGTATATCAAGAGATAAACAAGCAACCCTTTAACTAGGAGTATATAAATAATATATCAAGAGATGTAGACAAGCAACCCTTTAACTAGGAGTGTATAAATTGTATATAAAGATAAATACAAGCAACCCTTTCACTAGGAGTGTATAACTAAAAGATAAGCAATTTCCATCTGATTGATGACATCAAACAGCTCTTACTTTTTTATATATATTTATATATATATATATTGTATTTGGTATTTGTATGTATAATTTATCTTTAAAATACGAAGATTGTGAAATAAATTTAGAAAATTATATATTTTTGGTTATTTCTTTAAGAAATTGCGTAATTTAATTTTTTTATAATAAAATATAATTTAGAAATGTGTTTAAATCTTGATTTACTATTAATTAAATATCCAATAAATGTAGCTACATAAAAGGACATTTTAGAGCCTTCACTTAGATTCCCCTAGTTTATAGAAACACCCTGTATTAACAAGGACATTTTAAAGCCTTCACTTAGATCCCCCTAGTTTATAGAAACACACTGTATTAACAAGGACATTTTAGAGCCTTCACTTAGATCCCCCTTGTTTATAGAAACACCCTGTATTAACAAGGACATTTTAGAGTCTTCACTTAGATCCCCCTAGTTTATAGAAACACCCTGTATTAACAAGGACATTTTAGAGCCTTCACTTAGATCCCCCTAGTTTATAGAAACACCCTGTATTAACAAGGACATTTTAGAGCCTTCACTTAGATCCCCCTAGTTTATAGAAACACCCTGTGTTAACAAGGACATTTTAGAGCCTTCACTTAGATCCCCCTTGTTTATAGAAACACCCTGTATTAAAAAGGACATTTTAGAGCCTTCACTTAGATCCCCCTTGTTTATAGAAACACACTGTATTAACAAGGACATTTTAGAGCCTTTACTTAGATTCCCCTTGTTTATAGAAACATCCTGTATTTCTAATATGTAAATGAAAGTGCGAGAGTGTACTAAGTACGCAGGAAGAATGCGTCAAGTTTAATCAAAATATGCGTAATATGAAACCTTTCCCCGTCACAAATCCCGCAAATTACACAAAGAAGTCGACGCTTAATTCCAAATTCAATTCTTTTCCATTTTAAACCTTTTGATGAAGTATTTCATGCCGACGGCGACCAAACAAGAAATGCGAAACAGTTGTCATGGCAATTTCTTAATAGAAACTTTTAAAAAAATGTTCTGCATACTTTTCTCTTAATCATAATTTACTTCTTTTGCAGGGTTAACATTTCATTTTTACTGATTATCTATCATTTAAGTGATTCTATATATGTTTTTATTATCGATAAGGTTTCTTTTTTAAGAAATAATATTAAGATGAGAGCTCCTTACCCCTGCGAATCGTCTTGTCTGAAATGATTTATCATAAAGTAACTGTTTTGACACAGTTTATCAATATCTGGTTAGATTGAGAGATGTGTGTCGGGGCGCAAATATTTTACCAAGTTTTAAGACTAAGGGAGCAGGAGTGAGATCATAGATAGCAGAGATAGGAAGGACAACATATTTCGTTGTTAAACTGACAGAAGATGTAAAATCGTTGTATTCGATCTATAGAAAGAAAGATAATTCGTTTTTCAAATCCATAGAGAATAGAATATATATTAGAGTGGAATTTACTAGAAAAAAGTGTAAAACGGCCATTTTGTTGTACTGTTTCCATACTGCAGGTGTACTTCACATATTTGTGTGCTATATAACTTTATGGGCCCTGGAATATCATTTTATAGAAAATCTAAAATTATTGTTAAAGAAAACCAAATTATGAAATAGGCTGGTTTCATAATTGACCAATGATCATTTCACATAGACTCTATGCCTTTCACTTTACAAACGATGATTTTCCGTTTTAACTATATATCAAATGATGTTTTTATTCACCTAATTCATTATAAAGTTTATTTAACAGTTTAAAAAATTTAAAATTGAAATGGATAGTCTAGGGAACATACTGTATTAATGTACTCTACTGCACATAATTTGTGAACATTTACATGATTTGTACACTTTGAACTCCCTTTCAGGATGAAAGGGACTGACAAAATTGTCTAAATTGCCCACTAATATGTATTCTATTCTCTTTGTTCAAATCTTGTAAAATCTTGTAAAACATTGAAGCATCTCATAAACTTTGACAGAACCTAGTTTAAATTTGATAGAATTCTATAAACCTTTGATAAAATCTGTCTTTGATAGAATCTTTTGAAACTCAGACAAAATCTTGTGAACCTAGCAGAATCTTAAACAACATTTTTTACAGAATCTAATCCAAAAGAATCCCATAAAACTTTGACAGAACCTAATTTAAATTTGATAGAATCTTATAAAATGTTGATAGAATCTATAATTTAATGTTTCAATAAGACAGATTTGAGGAAAGAATGATAAGAACAGCTAAAACTTTTTTAAACAGAGCATAACACTTTATCGTGGTAAATTTTCGAATTTTTGATGCGCATAGGAAAACATCCACATCGATCACACAAAGGCAAAAAAAAACTTGCATTGTACGCCTCATTTCTAAATATATCTTTAACGTGGCACTCTGTACTACTATCTATGTTGTCTATGGCTGGGACTAAGTGCTGACATAGTTACACAGATATAAATCATATATTTGATGTTTAGAAGGATTGAGAAGGAGGAGAGGTGGGAACAGGGGGGGCAGGGGGGGGGGCAGGGCGGGACTTTTAAATGGCAATAAAGAGTCACAAAGAGGATCGGGCGGTGAACATTAAACAAGAGTGAACCGACCTAGTTTTAGAATAGTAATGGAATTGAATTATATTTATGATATCTAAATTTAAAAACATTTTAAGTAATTATTTTGAAATTATTAATCTTTAAAAGTATGAAAAATGTTTGCATATAAGTAAAAAATTAATATCTGGGGGTTAATTCTAGAAAAGGAACTCTGTGTGTGGGGGGGGGATATACAACCCTATTTTGAAATCAATCAAATATATTTTGTTTTTATTTGTTGTCTTGTTTATTTCAAAGCATAGCAGCGTTTTATGCATTTATTAGCAGACATTGCAAAGTTAATGTATAGTTTAAAAACAAATTCTACTTTTAAATGTTTTTAATGTTTACACAGTTTTGATATCATATTTAACCTTTAAAGGGACTGTCTACAGTTAACTGTACCTTTATACCTTTTCTATGCAACAATTGAAAAGATATTATTGTTTTTCTATAAAAAATTCTATTTTTTTTTTTGCTGTAAACATATTCATTGTGCATGTAGGGTTGGAATTCCAGACATCGGAAGAAGATTATAAAAACAGAAAGGAGTTTGAATCTCGCTACTCATTTTTATTCGAACTTACAATTCAACTTTAATTCGTAATTTTAAGTGAACGAGGAGAATGTTCGACTCGTAAAGGTAAATTGGAAACCTTAATCTAAACAAAAATGTGGAAGATTTACGCCTGGCTTAAAGGGAGTGACCCGCAATCTATTGTAGTTAAAATAAGAATGTAGAATTGTGGAGAAATTTTTTAGTTTTAACGACGACAAAAAAGGTAAATAAAATTCGACAGTAAACTAATTAGATGTTTAGGAACATATTTATCAATAGAATTTTGTTAATAAATCAATGTTTGAATCATTTATTTCTTTTTCATGATTATAATGAATTTCTAATTCTTTAAGAATTTGTTCGTAGATTTCTTTCTATTCTTCAAATGTCGTCTTTTCAATTAAAATTCCGGGAAATCTACAGAAAACGTTTTGTGAACAATGAAACATTAAAGAAACAAATAACTGAATAAGATTTATACTTATTTTCTATTATCAGCCTATTCCTAAACAACTTATTGATTTACATTCGAATTTTTGTTACATTTTTTGTCGTTGTTATTTAATAATTTAAAAAGAATCTGTTCTCAAAACGTAACTGCACCCAAATGGATGATTTTGAGCGTTGACTCAAACTCTGTAATTATACATCATTAAAACGTTTTCTATGTCTCAAATGAATTCTAAAAAGTTCTCTACAATACTACATTCTCAGTTCAACTACACATTGCCGGTCGCTCCCTCTAAAAAGTTTTCGAGTCTCATAATGTTGCTTCTAAAGCCACCATGCGCAATGTGAATGAGCAGTTTTCGAAAACAAAAACATGGATAATTAGTTCATACTTGAACAAACAAAGCTTTTAAGAGTACTTTTTTGAATCGAATAAGCCACTCTGTCAATGAATGGTCACTCTAATATTTTCAATTTTCTTCAAAATTTGGAATTGAATAAAAAACAAAAATATTCTTTTTTTGCAAATCTGTAAAATAAATTCCTTGATGTAATTAATCATGATAATCCTATCGTATTGCTTAGACTAGGCAGAAGGGCAGACAGACTAAAACATTAAAAAGTGCAATTTATCATTCCGACATGAACACAGCATATATCAATTACAACTTTATAACTAGAGATGGGCAAAGAACGTTGCTTTTTAAATTAACATTTAAGGTTTTTTGATCTTTCAGAGGCCCCACAATACAAAAATTTTACCAGAAGGTTATCATTCATTTGGCGTTACGTTTCGCGGGATATTTGAATAAAAATTAGTTCCAACTAGACTGTATATTTATTGAACAAACCTATTTTGTATTAATATTTTTTCTTGCATTGGATATATTTTGTATTTTGATTTTTACGCCATTTTTTCTGTCATTATCTGAGACATTTAATGTTTGATATGTTTTGTACTTTTGATATGTTTTGTACTTTTGATATTTTTTGTACTTTGATACGTTTTGTGTTTTATATGTTTTGTCGCTGTAATATGCTTTGTGACGATATGTTTTGTAGGAGCTAGATATGTTTTGATTTGATTATAGGGTTTGTTTTGATATGTTT
Organism: Eurytemora carolleeae; assembly: GCF_000591075.1. Lineage (NCBI taxonomy): Eukaryota > Metazoa > Arthropoda > Copepoda > Calanoida > Temoridae > Eurytemora > Eurytemora carolleeae. The sequence goes on along the minus strand of NW_019396325.1, from coordinate 111,836 downwards.
TGTATGTGCTCTAATTTTTAAACATATTTTTATAAAGGAAAAATTAGGCATATATGTTTTGGGAGGTGTTAATTTGTCTTTGTATTTGTTAACACCTGTTAAAACTAAATGTGGATAACAACACCATTTAAAACAGTAAAGAGGCATGAACTTTTTTAAAGAGTTCTTTACGAACCTTTAATTATAGTATATTCAACAGCGAAGCACTTCCCCCTGGACTAACCAGGACTAGATACTAGATAGGGTCGGTTTCTTCAATATAACTTTAATCTCGTTTTGGTCTATAATAATTCAAAAATTCATTTTAAACACATCCGCCAACCAAAAAAGTAAAAAGAAGACCCATGGCATTATGTTTAGTATGTCAAATTCTGATAAAAAGTCACAGGCACACACCATGCTTAGAAATTGACCGAAATGTTTAATCAGTTTGCTTCACGTATTCATTGTAATACATTGCGGTTTTTTACTAAATCACTTTGCTTCACGTATATTCATTGTAATACATTGCGGTTTTTTACTAATAAAGTTTAGCTAAGTACATTGTACAAAAAATTCCTTAAACTGCATGAATTAAGGGTTTTAATGCTTGCACACGAGCCTGGGTTAAATTCTGGCCTAATTTGATATTTTCAGACAGTTTTAAACAATGAGAATTTCTAGCGGTTACATTGTTGTCAACACGATCACGAATTAAAACAGTAAGATATTTACAAATTCAAAATTGAAATATAGTTTTCCTAAGGATTAAAAAATACTAAATAGAAAAACTGCATTAGTACAGTAATGTAAGAAAATAATTATCCCTCTGTATAAACCATTTCATTAACATGACACTGCACAAAAAACGCTATTGCTTCTAACTGGAAAATTATAATTAGATGGTTTGCAAGATATATATATCTACTGTTGATATATCGCAAAACCTATTAGCTGAAGGAAACAACATTTATAATAAATGAAGCAGCTTTTATTATATCGCAGATTGTGCAATATATATAGATGTAATATTCTCGCTTGGAGCAATAGGGGTTTTTTCTAATTTTCTAGAAGAAATATTAAAAAGGATGATTGTGAGATAGTCTTAATTGACTACTTTTTCTGAAACTGTGTATTTTTTCATATTATGATGATACTTAGTAAAAGAACTATTTAATTGTTCTTTTATTTATTGAAGTATTCATTTAGAATAAGTTTTAAGAACTCTAATAATTGTTAACTTCTCAGTAACGAATTAATAAAGATAACTCTCTTATTTCTTAAATTCCCCAACGAGTGAACTCTGCTATTATCAATCCTCCATTAAGAGAACTCTCTTATTTATAAACCCTTCGTTGCGACTTGCGAGAACTCTTCTATCTACTAAATCCTTCATTAAGAGAACTCTCCTGATTATCCAATCCTCCATTAAGAAAACTCTGCTGTTTACAAATCCTCAATTGCAAGAACTCTCCTCTATCTATTAAATCCTCCACTAAGAGAACCCTCATAAATTTTCAATCCTCCATTGAGAGTACTATTCCAATTATTCAATCTTCCATTGAGAGTACTCTCCTGTTTATTAAACCCTCCATTGAGAAAACTCCCCTGAGTATTCAATCTTCCATTGAGAGTACTCTCCTGTTTATTAAACCTCCATTGAGAGTACTCTCCTGTTTATTAAACCCTCCATTGAAAGAACACTCTTGAGTATTTAATCTTCCATTGAGAGTACTCTCCTGTTTATTAGACCCTCCATTGAAAGAACTCTCTTGAGTATTTAATCTTCCATTGAGAGTACTCTCCTGTTTATCAAACCTCTCCTTTGAGAGTACTCTCCTGTTTATTAAATCCTTCATTGAGAGAACTCTCCTGAGTATTCAATCTTCCATTGAGAATACTCTCCTGTTTATTAAACCCTTCATTGAGAGTACTCTCCTGTTTATTAAAACCCTCCATTGAGAGTACTCTCCTGTTTATTAAACCCTCCATTGAGAGTACTCTCCTGTTTATAAAACCCTCCATTGAGAGTACTCTCCTGTTTATTAAATCCTCCATTAAGAGAACTCTCTTGAGTATTCAATCTTCCATTTAGAGTACTCTCCTGTTTATTAAATCCTCCATTAAGAGTACTCTTCTGTTTATTAAATCCTCCATTAAGAGAATTCTCTTGAGTATTCAATCTTCCATTGAGAATACTCTCCTGTTTATTAAATCCTCCATTAAGAGTACTCTCCTGTTTATTAAATCCTCAATTGAGAGAACTTTCCTGTTTATTAAATTCTTTATTGAGAGAACTCTCCTGTTTTAAAACCTCCATTGTTAACAACCCTCCTATTTATTAAATCTTACATTAAAGAAACTCTCCGGTTTATCATGTCTTCAATTTTTTTAATTCTCAGAAATAGACAAACGAAAGAACTCTTCTGTAAATAAATTTAATCCTGAGCAATAGAATCAATGAACTCTGTCCTTTATATTAATTCTCCATATTGGATCAATGAAGAGAACTCTCCAATATGTTTAATCCTCCATGTTGTTTAGACTGGTGGTGTGTGGATGAAGGCAGTATAATCCTGAAATATGGAATTCTGCGGCTTAATCTTTATATTTGCAGCAGTCACAGGTGCATTCAGGAGGAAAGGGGAGATAAATGGGAAGGGGCAGGAAGAGAAGGGGGGGGGGTAAGCTAGAGAAGGGGCAGGAAAATAAGGGGTTAGGGAAGATAAGGGAGGGGTCAGGAAGAGAAGGGAGGGGTCAGGTAGAGAAAAGGAGGGGTCAGGGAAGATAAGGGAGGGGTTAGGGAAGATAAGGGAGGGGTCAGGAAGAGACGGGAGAGTCAGGATAAGAAGGGGGACGGGTTAGGGAAAAGAAGGGAGGAGGTGGGAAGAGAAGGGGGGGGGGGAATTCAGGAGGAAATGGATGTTTAATGGGAGTAAATAAAAATAAAAATTTATTTTGAAAAAAACCAGAAAGATTTAAACGGAACAAATTTGAGGGATTTCTTTTTAATTTAACCCATAATTACATAAATGTATAAGTATATAAGTATACAAATATGTACAGATGGATAATAATTGAAGGCTATATATCTCTCTATTTGAATAAACGTGATTGGATATTGTCACCCTGAGTTTAATATTTGATAGATGTCTTTATTCAAAGTATTCTTAATGTATGATTCATTGCCTAGCAGGCTAGCAGGCTAGCAGGCTAGCAGGCTAGCAGGCTAGCAGGCTAGCAGACTAGGAAACTAGCAGGCTAGCAGGCTAGCATACTAGCAGACTAGCAGGCTAGCTGGCTTGCAGGCTAGCAGGCTAGCAGGCTATCAGGCTAGCAGGCTAGCAGGCTAGCAGGCTAACAGGCTAGCAGGCTTAGCCGGCTAACAGGCTAGCAGGCTAGCAGGCTAACAGGCTAACAGACTGCTAACACCTTTATATCTTTACAACCTGATAATTCATAATCATAACTATGATAATTATTTGGTCTCCTGATCTATATTAAATTATTAGCTAATTAAAATATCGGCCCCATAAACATGGAAATTGAGTGACGAAGACGAAACCGTCTTTGTTAAAAATTAGCGTTGAATTGAATGATTTCAATTGTCAAAATAAAGTTACTTCTTGTTTATTGGACTACGAAGAAAAAATAGCGACTTAAAAAGCAATATTTACAAGCTACAATTGTTACTATGAAAAAAGGGCGCAAAGTGCCCGAAAGGTCTGGTGATTAAAATTTGAGCAGAGTTTTTTTTAGGATTCGAGATCTCTGTCTCTCCTGGGAAAAATCTCTGGGTTGGAGAGGTAATTTAATTTTACATTTTTCATAGAAATNCGGGCGTGGTCAATAAAAGTGGTTTTAGTGCATTTAACTTTTTCAGTCCTTAAACTTAAGGCCAGGTCATTTGGGAGAAATTCAGTACTGACAGTGTATGCACATTGCACATTGTACATTGCACATGGCAAGGTCCTGTGGGCTGGGAAGTGTTAAAAATTCGAAAGCTTATCGTAAAAATGTATAAAATGACAATTTTAGATTGAATGAAAACAGTTTTAAGGACTCTTTTAGATTTGTTAATATGTATTTCACCACTTTTTCATTTAAATTGGACACTGATGCATAATTTGCGATTTAAAGGTTTACAAAAAAAAAAATGAAAACTCGATGAGAACTTTGCCAATTACTTTTTAAAATCCTAAGTTAACAACAGGTGCTTTTTACTGCTAAAATGTACATGTAAAAGGCTAAAGAAAAGCATTTGTAAGTTAGAGCGCTAAAATCAGAGCCCAAGGTGTTGATGAGACTGTTTATAAGTAGGCTGAATCTATGTGTGCAGCAAATTGGTAGTAAAGAAAATGCGTTATGGGATGTCAATGATTCTATTGTGTACATTCAATTTATACTGCTAAGATCAACAAACGCTTCGCTAGGTGTAGTACCAGGGAGTAACCTGTGGGGCCCTACTAAAGAAACCAAACAGCTCGATATAAAATGGAGTACCGTCTGCAAAGCATGTATAATCATATGGTAGGGCGAACCGCGTCAGTTGTCTCTCCCTTCTATTCCTTACTCCCTGTGTAGTACTTATTGTGTACACACTATCATCCCATAAAGCATTTTCTTCACAATCAATTTTTTGTCCATTCTACACCAGTGTTCATGTATGTTAATATTTGTTAATTTTGTATAATATGTATAATATACTGTGCGAAGGATTTGGTTCTGGTATGTACAGATAACCAAACCAACTATAATTGTTAATATTGTGTACATAGGAGTTGGTTCTAGTATGTACAGTAAATCCCATACGACTAAAACTACAGGGTGTCACAAAAAACATGGGGATTCAGTGACGAATTGGATATCGTCTTTGTTATGAATTAGCATTGTAATACCTAATTTCAAAAGCCATAATATTATTATGTCTGCTAGAGTTTATTTTATGAAAAGTGTAAATAGCTGTAAAGATGTGTTTATAATGTCTCCGCAAGAGGAACAGTGGAGACAGTCAAGTTTACTCTGTTTGTATACTGCATTTTTCTTGTTTTACTAAGTACAACCGTATGCAGTCAAAACATAAACAAACAAAATGTGAACAGCAGCAGCAGACGAAAATCTTAAATAGTACAGCTTTCTCAGTAGGTATCACTATACTAAATCAAAGAATTATCTAAAAAGACGATATCGAATTCGTCACTGAATTCCCATGTTTATTGTTAACAGTGGAGACAGTCAAGTTTACTCTGTTTGTATACTGCATTTTTCTTGTTTTACTAAGTACAACCGTATGTAGTCAAAACATAAACAAACAAAATGTGAACAGCAGCAGCAGCAGCAGACGAAAATCTTAAATAGTACAGCTTTCTCAGTAGGTATCACTATACTAAATCAAAGAATCATCTAAAAAGACGATATCGAATTCGTCACTGAATTCCCATGTTTATTGGGACAGCCTGTATCTTTATATATATATATAGATACATAGGATTTGTTTCTGTACAGCAGAGAACCCAACCAATAAAAAATTTTGATAATGTGTAACGGTGTACATATAGGATTTGGTTCTGGTATGTACAGTACATCCCAAACAGCAAGGAACTATCTGGCACAGGTATTGTTCTAAAATACGGTAGAACCCAAAAAACTATGAAATATGAAAACGACATTTAAGCATTATTTTGTGCTATAATGTTGTTATATAGCAATTAGTTCTACCGGTAGCTTTATATCAACTTTTTGGGTGAGATATGTCTGTGTACACAAATGTGCATGTACACTCCACAATTGTTGTGTTTCATGTTCATTGGACTATTTATAATCATGACTTGAGTGTAGTCCTGAGTTTTATGAGTCCCACCGTATTATTATCGTAAAAGTAGAATCAAAATGGAAAATCTCGGACAATCATATAAAAGATTTATGAACCGGTCCAGAAGAAGAAACTTTACTACAATCGTGAATGTTTTTATGACAACTCACCTGATCTTTATTGTAATCGTGGTTTTATGGAAGTATTAAACTTTTAACATTTACACACTACCATCTCAGAATATCAGGGATTAGGACAAATCTACTAAATTTCGTACTGGTCCTACATTTCTATCCTTGTACTGTACGGGAACTAATTCCGCCCCGTGATTTTAATCATATACTGCAACATACAAAAAACCCGCAAAAAATCGCATTTAACGGGAAAATCTAAAATTATATCGCACACTATGTGCGATATATCTAACTGTGATTTTTTCTTTGAATGTTATAGCTTTAGTGAAAGTACGACATTTAAAAAGGGATTTTCGTCGTATCCGCCTCGCTTGTACTATGACTGGGATTTTAATGCATTTGGTTTGCAGTGTACAAATTGCACCATTTGTAAAAGACGTCAATTGCAGAAAAAATTTGACGAATACTAAAATATGTTAAATGAAGGCACTAGCGGCTTAGATGACTATAACGTCATATCTCTTAAAAAAGGTTTTGACCCTGCTACTTTAAATAAGTAACTTTGTGAATATTCCATTTCTAATGATAAAATTTTCAGCAAAAAAATGAGCAAAACTTGATGTTAATTTTTAGATCAACTTTAGGAGGGGAGGAAATAATTTCTCATGCAGATAGTTTACTGATCAAGGTAACAATATGGATATAATAATTGTTGTTTACTCCCTGCAAAATATAAAAATTAATAGTTAACAAATATATGTCCTGCTTTTCAAATTTCGAAGAAAAGAAAAGTTGCTCAGGGAACTGAGTTTTGCCACAAACTCTGATTTTTTTAATCCCTATATCTGTGCGAGCCAATGTCGAAGACCTTTTAAATATTTCAAACTATTAATTATTTAGACCAAATAGTCTAAGCTTGAAATATGAAAGGTTTACATCTTCAGGTTGCAAAGATATACGGATTAGAAAATTTGAGTTTGTGGCAAAAACGTTTGAGTTTGAGGAAAACGTTGAAAATTTGAAAACATCATTACCAATATTTTACCTTATCATTAGAATTTCAATATTATTCTTTAATTTTAGGATTCTAGGATAGATTTAAAAACTACTAGATACGAAGATTCTGTTCAATATCTAATGCAGGTGATTAATAACTTATAAGACATGGTTACTCACAAAGAATGATACACTAATGACGACTTAAAACTCTTTGAATAAAACAAGCTGAGTGCTTTCTTGTATATGACTTTAATATAGCCAGTGTATGATAAAAAAACAAGCCTATGTAAATAGAGTTTAAATAGGGAAACAAGAAGATTAGAAAAATACTAAATAAATATCAGATTAATAGTTTTAGCTTTCATCTGTTGTGCTGAAATCGGCCATTTAAAATAGTTCTCAAATTTCCTTTGATTTTTCTATTAAATTTGTCGCATTTTCAAAAATGATAAATGTCGACATTTTTTCGGGAAAAAAGGTTAAACTTTAATGGTCCATAAACCTTCCGCATGTGAGTTGTCACAAAGTGTTGGGCCAGATTAGTTCAGCCGTTTTTGACGTTTCTTTGACAAACAGACAAACAGACAAACAAAGTATTCATACATATAGCATTGATGGTATTAACGTTATAGTGTTTATATTGTAAGAAGAGAAGTTTTCAACAAAATAATTAGATTATTATTGTATTAGCATTATGTTTCATGCTACGTTCCGTGATCTTCAGGAAGACAAAACGACCAACAGAAATTATAACAATTAAAATTTTTAGAAACACAACCAAGAGAATATTGTTTTTAATAAATGGTATGAAAAGAAAGACAAAGGAATTGAGTCTTTGCCACAAACTCTGATTTTCTAATCACTATATCTTTGGAACCAAATGTTACATACCTTAGATATTTCAAACTATGATTTCTGTTAGATAAAGTAATCTGAGTTTGAAATATCAAAGGTTTACAACATCGAGTTCTAAAGATATTCTGGTTTAAATATTTGATTTTGTTCCAAAGACTCAATTCCTTTTTAGCTTCCCATATCTTAAAAAGTTTAGAAACAATCAATGATATTCATTTTTTTACTCTATTTTTTTCTCAGATAAACAAAGTGTCGGAAATGGATTCAGGTAATATTATCAATCATTTAGTTTTATATTTTTAAAAATCTAAACAACGGAATTTAAACATTGCCACAAACACACATTTCACAAAGATTCATCCTGCTTATAAGAAGTTTTATCAATTTTTTAGACATGGTCGACTTTTAATTGTCGCAACGCCTTGGGCTTTGATTTTACCACTCTAACTTTTCTGTAGCCCTTTACATGTCCATTTTATAAAGAAATTGTTTTTAGATTTAATTTTTAAGAAGTAATTTTCAAAGTTCTCATAAGTTTTGATGGAGAGCATGCAACCTTCAAATAACAGTGATTTTCTAATCTCTATATCTTAGCAACCTGATGGTGCAAACCTTTAATATTTCAAACCTAATTTTTTTCATAAATTAAAGCACAATGTGTATAATTTGTAATATAGAAGGTCTAAGACAATGGGTTGCAAAGATATAGAGATTAGAAAATCAGAGTTTGTGGTAAATACTTAACTCCCTCAACTTAAAAAAAAATATGCAAGCATTCTTATTGAAACGAACAAAGAAATTAAATATTGCACACAGGGAATATTTTGTGTGTGTGGAGAAAGGTTAAATTTAATTATCCGGCCTGAAAATCTATCGTTTAAAATTTACTTGATTTTAATTTATATTTTTTTCCTTACGTTTAAAAAATATTAGAAAAAAATGTTAAACCTCTTTTTTTAATATCTCTTTCTCAGATATTCTCATTTAAATTTGTCTGTCTTTTATCAGAAAAATATGTTGTAAAATTAATTGCAAAACAATATTTTTTGCAAACAAAAACTGCAAACATATTGAAGTGTGCATCAAAAGTGCAATACTTAAAAATATCAAGCTGTAATTAAATATTTGCATTCAGAGTTAACACATGTTTAAAATACTTTTTCTTAAACTCCTTAATTTTGCATAATTTCTACCATAGTAAAAAAGAACCCTTATTCGGCGTCAAACCTTATAGAAATCCAACGTATAGAAACCGCTACGTATAGCAACATGGCGTATTTTCCGGGAGAACATTTTTTATATTTTTGAGAATTAAATAATCGGTGTAAAGTATCCTTTCATTTAAATGGTAAAACGGAATTTTATGAAATCATATTCGCATTACTGGAGAACTTTTTAATACTTTTGAGAATTTTTTTTTCTCTAAAAATAAAACTGTAGATAGCATTTTTATTAAAATATTTTTTTAAATAGTAACATGCAAATTTATGTATAACCATATAATCATTCATTTATGTTGTCAGTACATGATAAAATAGAGCAGTACAAATGTACATATTAAAATATTTTGCTCCTTTCATATCTGGGGTATGTTAAAAAATAGAAATTATGAAAATGATAATGATAAGCTACAATGTTTTACAAAAACGTTTAATTCTCAAAAACATAAAAAAATGTTCTCCCGGAAAATACCCCATGTTGCTATACGTAGCTGTTTCTATACGTTGGATTTCTATAAGGTTTGACGCCCCTTATTCCATGTTGATTTATAAAACTTTTTTCCCCTATTGAAAATAACTTACAGAAAGAAAGGAAGTCTTTGGCACAAACTCAAATTTTCGAATCCCTATATCTGTACAACCTTGCGATGTAAACCTTTGGTATTTCAAACTGAGATAATTCGATCTACATAATTACATAGTTTGAAATATCTTAGGTATATATGACCTTTTTGTTGAAAAGATATAAGATTAGAAAATCAGAGCTTGTGGAAATGATTAATTCCCCTTTATAAGCTAGATACTAGCTGAAGGGTCCGGCGTTGCCCGTGGACATTTTTTGTTTAAATTTAAAAAAAAATATATTTCAATTTGTTTTTAGCCTTTAAAACCCCCCGGCCACCCATGAGTGTCCACAAAAAATGTCAGCCCAATCGGTCCAGCCGTTTGGTCGGCTATAGGCAACATATATATATATATATATATATATAACTATAAAAGCAGTAATCAGAGCAGCTTCTCAGTTTTCATATATGTATATACTAGCTGAAGGGCCCGGCGCTGACCGCAGAAAAAAAATGTAGAAAAAAAACCCATTTTTTTAGCCTATAACACCCCCGGCCACGCATGACTGTAGACAAAAAATTTCAGTCCAATCGGTCCAGCTATAGGCACCATATATATAAATACATATACATATACGAATGTCTTGTTTCATTATAAAGATTTATATGTAAATATATAGAATTTGTTTCAGGGCGATATTTTTGTGACTCTACGCAAGCTGTGGTTAGTATAGCATTTTTGTGAAAAAAGAAAAAAGCATTATTTTTCAAGTTTTAATGTTCAGGCTCATGGTTCAGGGGTTAGCATAGACATAGGAGTTTTTACACCAATCATGCAAAAAGTAAGGATAATGATAATATTAATATAATAATATTGTTAATTACATATAATGATTTTAACAGCATGATTAATATAATGCTAGTTCTTTATCATATCTAAATAAGAAAAATTCTTCTGGTTAACAAAGATAATGATAATATTTATTGATAATATTTATATTATTGAATACTTAACTCAAAAACTAATTTTCTAATCCCTACCTCTTCACAATCTGATGGTCCTAATTTTGTCTTTTTGTTTAACAGGTTTATTTGTCTCATTGCACGACATCAGGTTGCAAAGATATAGGGATAAAAATTTGGGATGAGCAATAAGTTTTGTAGATAATTTTATTATTCTAGGATCAGGCAGATGGTAAGCTAACTACAGATGATAAGGATGTAATGTCTCCATTACTTAAATCAGAAAACCTTAAATTCAGAACAGCTGATATAGATCTGGAGTCAGAAAATGGAAACCAAAGAGCAGCAAATGTGAATCTAGGAGCAGTAAATGTGAATCTAGGAGCAGCAAATGTAAACCTAGGACGATTACATTCTGACCTCGACGAAAGTTTTTCGACTCAGCCGCATATTCCTGATTATATTCCTTCCTCCTCCCCCCCACCTTATTCATCATCCTCCCCTCCCCCCTCCCCTCCCTCCCCTCCAGTTGAAGGTTTAAAACTGGGAATGAATGAGAGTCCAAAAAGTATCCATGCCAGTATAATTTTAACCCTATCTATCCTACTGCTACAATTATATCAACGATAACCAAGTGAAAATGCATTTTTTGTTAAGACGTTTTTTTTAAATCTTAAGTTGAGTATTTTTTGATTAAATCCAAATCTCTTAATTATATTCAGATAAAAAATGATCATGCTAATATTAAGAATTTTGATATTACGCTTCAGGTTAGCGCCGTAATCATATAAAATTAATTCTAAAAATAATTTACTTTTTAGGACAAAGTTGAGTTTTTTGTCTTGAAATTTTGCCATATATTTAGAATAAATTAGAACCAACACCACCGCAAAGTACATAATTTGGGAAAAGCCATGTAAATCCAAAAAGTTGTTCTGAAATTTATTCTAATATTTGCTTTTATGCTTCAAGTTCAAATCCCTATATATTTGACCTATATATTAACCTGATGTTGGAAAAATAAAGAAGAAATTTTGTGTATTCTACACTTTTCTTTTTTTGTCACACTGTTTATTTTTTTTGTCAAGAATTGAGTTAAAGACTGTAAAATATGTATATTCTCAATAAAATGTTCTATACTGAATAGACAAATCACAATGATCCTGATATATATATAATATATATATCTGTAGACACCCATTTATATTTTATATTTATGTCTCGTTGGTGAAGAAAATCTCACATTGAAAATGTGAGAAATATTTAGTCGTAAATCTGTAACTGTACAATAGATTAAATGTTACTACTTGACAAATAGATGGAAAAATAGATAGAGATAGAGACAGCTAGTTGATACTAGCTAGAGATAGAGACAGCTAGTTGATACTAGCTAGAGATAGAGACAGCTAGTTGATACTAGCTAGAGATAGAACCAGCTAGTTGATACTAGCTAGAGATAGAGACAGCTAGTTGATACTAGCTAGAGATACCATAGTTTCATCATTTGGATTTTAACATTTCATCATTTTAAAGGGACTGTAAGCTTGATTTAAAGAGACCCTTCATGAAAATGTGAAAGATTATGTCGTTTTTCTAAATTGAAAAGGGTTTAATCTTAATTTTTTAAGAAATGCGCAAGTCACTTTTGCCGAGAAAATACAATTAAAATACAGTTTTCAAAATTATAAACATAGATATCTAATTCCTAACTAATCAGACAAAGCTTTTAATTAAATATGGTTGTTAATTATTCATTTCAAATAATAATAAGAGCAAACCTAAGTTTGTTTGGCTCCTCTGGGACATCGTCGTTTTCATATTGGTTGCTTATTTGCTGAATATGATCTGTTTAAACCTACGGTTTTATACAAATTTTACAAATTTAAATTTTCGTATGAATTTTACACAGTTTTATGTCAATTTCTCGAGACAGGAATACCAGATAGAACTCTTATGGGTCTCGATCAACTCCTAAAATTCTTAGGTTTCAGCCTATCCCCTTCCATTTTTCCTTTACAGTCCCTGTTAAAATACGAATCTAAAAAAAAAGACTTTGACTATCTTTAATCTGGATCAACAAGATTCACAACGAACCTCAGATTAACTGAGAGAATGAGGGAGTAACCAGATATTGAAATGTTCAATAAGTTTTGTATTTAATTGATTTTATTTGAAACCCTTAATCCGATTTATCTGTATTTTGAGAATCCCCCCAATGTATCCCTTTATCCCTTTCAGCAGCTGTATTTATTCAGATTGTAGTTTTCATGTAAACGAGCAAATTTAGATAATTTCACAGGGTGTTAAAATATTTATCATAATTAAATCAATACAAATTATATTTTTGATTAATTAGTGCCAAGATTTTTTTTAACCTTGGAGATTTCCCTCTCATTCGAAAAAAAGTTCTTGCTATGAACCCAAATTCTTAATCCCTTTATCTTAGCAACGGGATCTGGGGAAAACCTTTGACTTTTCAAACTTAGACTTTATACTGCAAGGTTTCAGTTCCTTTAGATTAGCAAAAGATTGTTTAAGTTTTAAACTAGAAAATGTGTCTCCTTATTATTGTGTTCACAGTAATGCTGAAGAAATGCTTCGTTTGTCAAAAAAGAAAATAAATTGAAAATCCTTTTTTTCGATTCAACGTACAAGATAAATCTGATAAAGTGTTTAAACTAGTATTTAATTCCAAGCGCGTAGTGGAGGTTTAGCCCAGGGTACCCTTTTGTGCACCCCCCTAACGGTTGATGTGCAAATAAAATAAAGTTTAAAATCTTTATTAATCTACCTGAAGGCCGACCATAATTACCAATTATTTTAAATGAAACCCGCGAAAAAAATATTGTAAATAAGATAAAGGTACAAGAAAGAATTGCCTCTGGCTCTTGGGGGGCACGTCTAGGGTGTTGCATGTCTAGGGGGCACAGGGGTACCGGCCCCCCCCCTCCACTACGCGTCTGTTTAATTCAATAGTTTTCTTCAAAACCTTGATATTTTCTTAACTCGGCTTAATTTTTACCAATATATAAACTTTGATAATTTCAGATTTTATTCTTAAATAATAATATATACTTGAAATATAAAAAAGAGCTAACCGATACATTTTGTCACAACCCCTTCGGAATGACTTTTTAAAGGACTTTCAACATTTATATGAAAGTTTTATTCAAAAAAGATGCCTGCCCCGAAATGAAAAAGAACGAGATAATTACAATATATATTTTCAATAATATTCAAAGAGAATCCATGAAATTAGTTGTTAATTAACATTTAGATTTTTCATGCTTTTGTGTATATACAAGATATATCCTTTTAGAGAGATATTGAGTTATAAAGAATTAAATTTGACGATGTTTTGGCCTTCCTAGTTTATAAAATAATGCTAAATCGAATAATGAATCAGTTTACTACAGGTTTACCCCACAAAGGATTAAAATATGAAGACGACATGAAACTCTTAAATATGACAATTTCAAGGTTGAATCAAATTTTCTGCTTAAAATATAGTCTTTCAATCAAAGAAATAACAATAGACTTTAAAAATTCTTCTCTGAAGTCTCATTCGTTTGTGGGTAACCCTTTATGTCGCCATAATTTTAATAGCTACCAATGGATGGACCAAAGATCTAACTTTTAAAATCTAAGATTTAAAAAATGTTTGTCAACACGTTACAGGACTTACTTTAAGTTAAAACGTGTTGTTAAATTAACTTTTACTCATGTAATGTCCAAAAGCACTGAACACTCGTAACAAACTTTAATTTTTAATTCCTACATAATTAACCTGAGCCCGCGATTTATAAAATATGGGAAAATACGGCTTGGGTCTAAGCTGTCGTTGGGCTTTATTTAAGGCTTGAGCTTTCGGATTAAAGCTGCATCTCATTTTCCACAGAGTTGAGTTAAAAAAACCCGAGATGGAATTTAAAGAATTTGAGCCGCGGTTTAAATCCGCCAAAACCTGGTTTATTTTAAGCGCCGGCTTAAATCTTGAAACATTTGATACAATTTTAAGTGGAACCAACCATATTTAAACCGCGGCTTAAATTTAAACCACAACTCAAATTCTTTAAATTCGGCCACCGGTTTGATATTCTATTTGGCGGATTTTCATGGTAGGAATTGAAGCATTCCGGGTTTTTCTGAGAACAAGACTCAACATTGAACCTTATTCTCCACTAAAACCATCCAAGGTTGGTTTTATTTTCATTGGGCCTAACTCCTTAAATTGAGCCGAAGATCTTTCAGCTGTCAATCACGTGACATAAGCTGTTGTTAGAGTTGGGTCGAAGATTGGGTCTTGGAATCGGGTTTAAGGAGTTACGACTCGAGCCGAAGATTTTGAATTGCGGGCTCAGATGTCTTATTACCTTTTATATTTAAAACTTTAAACTTGGCGAAATCAAATAGTCTAAATTCGAAATATCTCAGGTTTATCCATCAAGTTTCAAAGATAAAGAAATTCAGAAAATTAGGTTTACTAAAAGTATTCAGTTTTTAAATTTAAAAAAATAGATTTCAGGAACAAATCCTTTGATGAAGGTCGTCTTCCCTTTACTTGTTATTCTGGAGACGACTGTACTAATTTAACAATTTAATAAATGATAAAATAAATAAAATCAACAGTTGTAAAATAATAACACAATATTAAGGAAGACAGTAGAATTTTGAATAATAAATTATTTTCATAATAAAAACAGATATTAAAGAATACGACTATAGCACACTGAATAAAATAGGTTAAGAATAATGATTTTTCCAGATTGAAAAAATCTATATTTAAAAATTTATTACAACATTCAGAAGGAATTTCGAGAAACTTTTGAAGATTAAAACATAGATTTTTTTCTTTTAAAACTTAATCGTCACAGAAATAAATAACTTTTTTGTTTTGTTTTTCAAAGAACCTGACGTTATGCATGTAAGTCTATGAGATCTTTTGAAAGAATGAATAAGAAATGTGTAGATAAGGAAAGTCAGATGACAAAAACAATTATTTATGTTTTACAATTATATTATTATCGTTAAATTGGACGAATTATAGATATTTATGCCTTTTAAAATCATCCTTATTTTTATTT
Organism: Eurytemora carolleeae; assembly: GCF_000591075.1. Lineage (NCBI taxonomy): Eukaryota > Metazoa > Arthropoda > Copepoda > Calanoida > Temoridae > Eurytemora > Eurytemora carolleeae. Next base: position 96,227 of record NW_019396325.1, on the reverse strand, counting down.
TATGTACGTCAAATCTATATTTCTGAAGGAAACGAATTTTGTTCTTTTAATTTCTTAAAATCTTAGAAATATTAAACACCTGCAATTTGCCTGAGAAATATATTTATTATTTTTGTGATTTAAACATTTTTTCTTTTAGCCTTGAATACTGCGTTAGATTTAAAATGAAAAAACATTGACAAATTATAATCGCAATCTGACTCTAACGTCGAAATATATGTGGAGCGAAAAATTAGACTCGCCCAACCCGGTATTCAGCCGTGGTGGTCATGTCCGGCAAGGATTAACTTAATTTGGCAAAGATGTGGGCGAAATTACTTTAAGCGCTGTGTAACATTGGCGAGAGCTACGGCGAATGCTTGGATGGCTGTAAATGGATATTGAAAATCCAAAGTGTACGCGTTGGAGTCAATTCTTCCAAACTGCATAACCTGAAATATTTATTATTTAATAAACAAATTAATAAATAAATAATAATATTTTTATTTTTGTATTTATTATTTCCTATAATTTGAAAAACAAATAGATACAGATACAGATACAGATACAGAAACAGATAAAGATACAAATACAAATACAGATACAGATGCAGATGCAGATTTAGATGCAGATGCAGATACAGATAAAGATACAGATGCAGATAAAGATACAGATACGGATTCAGATACAGATACAGATACAGATACAGATACATATACAGATACAGATACAGATACAGATACAGATACAGATACAGATACAGATAAATATACAGATACAGATACCGATACAGATACAGATACAGATACAGATAAATATACAGATACAGATACAGATAAATAAACAGATACAGATACAGATACAGATACAGATAAAGATACAGATATTGTTAAGTTTCACCTAGTTTCTTCCGTAACAAGTAACCAAGAAACAATTTGGGAAATACAAACCCGGAAACTTATAAAAGTTTACGATTTAGTTTGGCACAGCCAATCACCCCAAAACTTCTGCAAAACTTTCTGGAGAAATAAAGAGTAATTCTGTACAGACTCTTATTTTTAACGGTTTTGAACACCGTGTATACTTCTTTCAACCTGGAAAATTGAATTCAAAAGCGCTCTTTATTAGCAACGTCTTTGTGAAAATTGATTGTGATTGTCAGTGAAGAATTTCATGTTTTACAAAGACGACATTTCCTCTTTAATAGGTATAGGAAAAATATCGGAAAACAATAAAAAAAGGGAAAATGTTAACAAAATAAAGGAAACTGTATTAATACTATACTCAGGAATCTAGTTCTGACTAGAAACTAAACTTTCCGTGGTTCAGGCAAATCAGACAAGGGATTCAAGACTTAGAAATAACAACAGAGATTTCAACGTTATATATATATATATATATATATAATTGAAAAAATCTATATTTTCCACCCCCCCCCCTTTTCGATTTTATCCTGAACTAAACCAGCCAGCCTACTTTATTGAGCATTAATAAATTTTAAGAAAAAATATGAAACCTATACAGGAGAATATATAAATATTTTTTTTAATAATCAATTTGTTTACCTGTTTTCCATTGAACTCGATCTGAAAATTTTTAGCGGACTCTTGTGTGACCCGTCCTCCGAAATCCAGTTGATAAACCTTAATTTTACAAATTAATTTTTCTATAAGCATGTTTAAAATGTAAGGTTTTTCTTAACTTATTTGTGTAGCAATAAATATGATTTTTTTATGTGAAAAATGGGAAAGAAATTGAGATTGGCGAAAACAGTTATTTGAATTTTAAAAACATTTTTACCTGACTACTTTCGTTCCACAAAGGAGCTTTGTTGTGCATAATTAACTCTTTCCCACACATTCGAGTCATCCTACAGATTAAACAATTAAACAATAATTTCATTCGTAGAAAAATATCTTAAAAATCAAACATTATATTAATCCATTCTTTTTACATATAATTCTTTTTTAGCAAAGGAACTGCAATTTTTGCCACAAATTCTAATTTTCTAATCTATATCTTTGCAACCTGAGGGTGTAAACCTTTGATATTTCAAACTTAAATCATATGATTCTTAGTTTGAAATATTAATAAATTACAACAATGCGTTGCAAAGATAAAGGGATGAGAAAATAAGAATAATTTAAGGCGAAAAATATCTTAAAAATCTGACATCTTGTTAATCGGTTCTTGAGTCCCAAGATTGTTGAGTTACAATAAAAATAAGTAAATAAAAAAGTTAAAATATTTTATTGTTTGTAAGCAATTTAAAACTAAAAATACCCCTTTTAATTTTTGAACATGGGACACTTAGAGAAATAAAAGGATAAAGTAAAAATTAATATTCTTATTAATTAAAGGGACTGTAAGCGTAATCTAGAAAGATGGCACTACCCGATTTAAAACGGCACCTTTGAAACCTTAATCTAATCAAAAATGTTGAAAATACCGTCGTTTTCATTTTTCGAAAAGTGTTTAATTTGGATGATTTAAGAAGAAATGTGCAAATCACTTTTGCAGAGAAACTGCAACTAAAAATAAACTGCTTGAATTCATGCTTTATCAGACAAATCTCTTAAGCTAAGGGTATTTTTGGTAAGTTTTAAAATAAATATTTATATATCACACTTGTTTGCCGATTCCATTAGAGCCTGATCCAATCAGGGTTCAGTCATGTGTTTGTTGTCTATTCTGAACCAATAGAAATTGTATGGCGGTAACATCTATCTTTCTATCTATCTCATTATCCAATTAGAGTTATGAATCCTTGAATCGGCGCTATCAGTAAATGGAAAGATTTACTTTTACTGAAACTATAGTGATAAATATTCATAAAATAAGATTTTCTTTCCTCATTGAAAAAAAAGCGACAATTTCTAAATTTGCAAAGACTCCCTTTAAAGGGACTATACACAAATATGACCTGTTTGTTCTAGGGCTAAGTCTGGGACTGGAGGAGGGTGTCCAAAAGTATCTTGGATCCGTCTCAATATTATTCAACTTTCGCAACTAGAGAAGAGAAAAAATTAAATTAATATTTTGAGAAAGTAAAAATATAAACAACAACAAATCTTTTTTTAAAGATCTAAAATTTTTACAATTTTTTGTTTTTCTTCAATACTACGCCTCTAATGCGCTAATGTGCCCCACTCCCCCCCCCCAAAAAAAAACGCACATTTTTTTGTGAATTTTCAAAATTTACAAAAATGTTTTAACAAACATTAATTGTGTTATGATTTGATTGATAGAAAAGTAGATCGTATATTTGAATAAGATTAACAACAAAAATTGAGTCTTTGCCACAAACTCTGATTTTCTAATCCTTATATGTCGTAAATTCTGTTAGATCTAATAAACTAAGATTTAAATATCAAAGGTTTAAACGCTCATGTTGAAAAGATTTGAAATTTTAAGGTTGTGGGAAAGACTCAATTCCTCACGTAAAAAAATCTTACCTTCTGACGAAGTTTTTGTTTCTGGAATGTTTCAAGGTTTTGGTATCCAGCCTGGGCAGGCATACTTGACTTATCATGCAGCCTGACAAAAAGATTTTTCAAAACAATTAAAAAAAATTATCATCATTGTTCAATTATTTCTGATCTATCCATTATTGAATAAAATTAAAGATATATCATTCAATTCCAATCACACTGAAAATCAAACCAACTTAAATAGATTCTAGTATAGTACAATAGATGTCAACGTAGAATTTCTACACTCTCAGTGCAGCTGTTTTCTGACGTCACAAGTGTCAACAGTTTTATATTTACGACAAAATAATTAATAATAGTGATAATAAAGTGCTTATCTTACAGGGAAATATGTGCAATTTTGTGTTCTTTATATACTGTTTTTACACTTTTTTTATTTAATCTTGGAAAACATGTCAACTAGGGAGAAGAAATTTCCTTTTATTCGTTATATTTGACACTTGTGACGTCGTTTATAATTTGTCCATTTCTCCGTTACCACCAATTGTACTTGATAATCTATTTGTACCAACCCAATTTATACTTTTGGGTGATCTTTTATCTATAATTTCAATTGACCTTCCGTTTAAAGGGTGAAATGTCAGATTCTAAATAAAAAAGATATCGTCGTTTCTACATCTTGTCACGTGCTCAATTCAACAATTTCCTTAATTGTCTCTGTAGTGTAAATCCACAAGACATTTTTACAAAGAAATTAAAATTGAAAACAATCAAGAAAAAATATGGATATCAATTTCATCCTTGATTAAACAAAAATTTAAAGGGTATCATTGTAATTTTGTAAATTGGATTTGCCACTTTCCATAAATGGAGTTCCATTGGAATTACGTCGCAGACCCTTTAAAAGGCAAGGCCTATCCAATTAATTCTAATGTATTTTTGCATACTTTTTATTTATAAAAAGATAACTAAAATTTTTATTATTTTGATGAAAAAATGTTGTGATGTTTAAAGGGACTTTAAGCGTAATTTGTCGTGAAAAAGTAAAAATATGATTCATACTTCATCATTCAAAGTTTTGAAGGTACCGTTGTGAATTGGCCATTGCCATCTTTGCATGGAGGGTCACTTGAAAATCTTAAAATTACGTATACAGTCCCTTTAAGATATAACCTGTGATGAATATCAGTAATATCCTCGTCACTGGAGTCAAATGAGGATTTTTTCCGCCGGAGAATCGGAGAATTCAGCAAGGTTCTGAAATAAAAATCATTTAAAAAAAAATAAATATGTTAATTAGAAAAAGGAAATGTGCTTTAAGCATGATGGGACAGCGCTGTGCCTCTAACATTTAATATTCCTTAAAGAACTAAAACTGAAATCAAATGTAGCGCTAATGAAAATTGATGCAACTATTTATAGCAGTTTAAATCCATCTGGATTCGATTAATTGAATTTATAATTTTCATTAAACAGTCAAATGATTGTTTTCTTCTACATTCCTTTTCATTGATAAATGTTGCCAATCATTCAACGGTTTCCATTTTAAATTTTCGTGGCCAGAATTTTATGAATTTGAGCTACGTCGCTGAACTACCTGCTGCCAGTTCAAATTTGAACCACCGATTCAAAGTTAAAGATCAAGGAAGAATAATTGAATCTGTGATTCAGATTTGAACCGGAGGTAAGCAGTTTAAATTCATTGAATTCGGTCCTAGCTCATTCAAAAGCCCGAAAGCACGAAAGCGTGTGTTTAAAATTGAAATTAAAAAAATGCAGGTGCAAAAAGCTTGCAATTCAAGATATGGTAATTGGCGAAAAGAAAAATTCTTTTATCTGTTGAAGTTTTTTTTCCTAATTTTTCTATTCAGGTTTTCAGTGCTGCTTTTTATTTGTTAAAATCTAATTTTCTTTCTTGCCTTTTTATTTTAAATATTTGTTGTTTAAAAATTATGTTTCTCGATATATTTTTACAATTAGAGATTTAAAAAGACTAAGGTAGTTTCAAAATAAAAACTCATCTAAGTTTAATTGTTCTTATAAATTCAATGCTTTTATACATAGAAAACTAAGCAAGGTGTTTTCATTCTCCTAACGGCTCAATCCAAACCATTTTCTCATAATTAATAAGCATGGCTTATTTCATCGATTTTTTATTCTCAAAATTACTAAATTCATGAAATCCCCAAAAGTGACTCTGCAGATAAAAAAACACATGGATATCTCATTCTTTTTTTACCAGACAGCGCTCGAAAGGGTACCTTTATGAATCGGACATGTCATTCTTTCTTTTTATTAATTAGAGGGTCACTTAAAATTATGCCTACAGTCTCTTTAACACAGGAAGTTCAAGCAATGTGATATAATGCTATAGAAAGCTTTTCAATTTGAAATAAGTGTAAAAATCAAAATCAAAGTCGAAAACTTAAACCAAGTTAAATTTAGAATATCGCTCAGAGACCAGATTTAATAAATAGCTTCGTTAAACTTGTTTCAAGTTTTTCAAGAAATGGTTCAACCAAGGCCACTATAGTTTATCTACTTCCTGCTTTTTATTAAAATTATTTAAAATAAATATATAAAGATATTTTTTCAAAATATATTTATATTTAAAAATTAGTCACAAACGCTACATTTTTTAAGTGGTATTGAAACTATAATTTGTTTCGTTTTTTAATATGTTTACATCTATACAAAATACAGATATTGTTTAAGAATGTAACCTAAGCCTTTAATTAACTTAATTAGTCAAACATTATATTTTCAGTGTTATGAGAATTTATTCTAAATAATTAAAGCTGGGAGGGGTGGGATTTTTGGTAAAACTGAAAATCTTTTAAATAACTTGCATAAAACTTTTTTTGTGTATGCATGACAGGGGGAAACGGTTTGAATTAGCCCCCCCCCCCTCTCAATATCGTTCTATGTTTGGCTGACTTCAATGGAATAAGTTTTCGTCTGAATGTTTTGAATAACCTTTCATTTACTTCATCTTCCTCGCTTTCAGAACTAAACAATAAACTTTATAAACTGAACAGAGAAGGAGAAAGGGGGGGGGGGGCTGTGGAAAAGTGCCCCATGAAGCACATTTTATTACTGCCAATTAAAATTCTTATTGGAATATGTATAAAATACGATGGATATAAAGTAAAAATCTCTGTTTGGGTGTTGTTACTTTTCACGTCCGACCATAACTCATAAACCCCTGGGCCGATTTGTCTCAAATTCCAGACAAGACTGGGTTTCCAAGGGTAAGTGTGATTTTTTGCAAAAAAAACGGTTTATAAAATAAAGGAATTGAGTCTTTGCCACAAACTCTGATTTTCCTATACCTAAAGCTTTTCAACCCACAGCACTCTCGTAGATCTTAGATATTTCAAACTGAATATTCTATTAAATCAAATAGTTTGAAAAATCAAAAGTTTACACCAAAAGGTTGCAAAGAAAAGCAAATTAGAAAATTTGAGTTTGTGGCAAGAACTCAGTTTTTTCCAGGTTTTGATCGTTGATAAACTTTGTTCAAATTTCAAGTTTACAAGTAATCAAAAAGATGATTTTTTAATTGACAGCTTCTCTAGACTTCTATTTTTTGTGCATCCATGCTGTTTAAGAGTTTAATATAAATCAAAATTAAAATCAAAAGTCGTCTCCATTGTATTGCTATTTTCGCTTACCACTGCAGTTCAACGACCTTTCCAATTCAGACAATTAGCTCCAATGTATTTTCACAGGAAATGTTTTGTGTTAAACGTCCTAATTAAAAGAAAAACTAACCTGACAGGACTAGAAGAAAAACTAACCTGACAGGACTAAAAGAAAACTAACCTGACAGGACTAAAAGAAAACTAACCTGACAGGACTATAAGAAAAACTAACCTGACAGGACTAAAAGAAAACTAACCTGACAGGACTAAAAGAAAACTAACCTGACAGGACTATAAGAAAAACTAACCTGACAGGACTAAAAGACTGATGCCGTTTCGAGGATTTAAGTTTCCTGGAGGTAAGAGGAGTATTCGGACTACTCTGAGAAACCAGGCTAGGTTCAGGAACTGACAATTTGTCTCGGAATCTCCTAGATAAAATATTTGTAAAAACAGGTTTTTTTTGTCTTTTGTCTTTTTACTTTTGAAGTCTAAAATTTGGGTAAGAAGTGAGCAATAAAAGTAAAAAAGCAGATTTTCTTATTCATTTTGAACGCTGCAATTTCAAGTGACCCTCTTTTTGTAGAGTGACGTGTACGATTCACTCACAACAGTACCCTTGTATCTTTGGCAAGTCTTAAGGATGTCCAGGTTGATGTTATTGTAATTATTGAACAATTGCATGCTGTTTTACCCACAAAAGATGAGACTGTAAAGACGAAAAATTAAAATTTGTAGCTTGATTTTTGGTTTCTGTCTTCAATTATCTATTTCAATGGTTTACTAAATGATTAAGGACAGAAATAAGCCAGTTTGGACCTACAAGGTACCTAAAAGTAAAAAAAAATTGACTGAGCTGAAAACTTTAGAATGGTGGATATCGAGATAATGCTTGATTTTCTCTTTTTCTGAATATCAAGACTAACTTAATCTTGTATCCTGAAAAGTGCATAAAATTCAACCAATCAGAGTCGCGTTTAAGAAGCCTGGAAATTTGAAATTTTGCGCGCCATTTAAGATTAATAGACAGAAAGGGGAGGGAATCTTTTATTTAAAAACCGGTTTTTGATTTTTCTCTACGATATCCAATGAAGAGTAGTTTAAGAAGATAATCAAAAGTATGTCCATTGGATACTCAGATTGAGTAATCGGGATTAAGGATATCTCATTCTTAAGTTTTCAGCTCTGGCCAAAATTTGTACATGTCATCGTAAAGTCTCATCTTTTGTGGGTCACCCTGTATTTAAGAAATATTAAGATTTATTTATTAGCAGTCGCAGAAAATAAATGTTCACATGAGAATTTTTGAAACCCTCTTAAAAATATTCAGTATTTTCGAGGTATACATAAAACGACATTTGTGTAGTTTTGTACAAAGTTTTGTTTAAATCGGGCTATTGTCATCTTTGCATGGAGAGTCAATTGAAATTACGCTTCCAGTCCCATTAAGGCATAAAACCTTTAAAGGGACTGTTAAGGAAAAATGAAAGGGGGTATAGGATAAAACCTGGGAATCTAAGGTTTTGAACGATCCCTTTAAAACATTTATCTTATGCTTCTGTCTCGAGAAGTTGACATAAAACTGTGTCAAAATTATACCAAAACGGACATATGTCAGATTTTGTATAAAGTTGTAGCATTAAACAGATCATATTCAACAATTACGCAACCAATCTGAAAACGATTATATCCCACGATTATTTCCTCCTGTTATAATTATTCAATTTTTATTTTGCATCTCTTTAATAAACATTATTCAGTTTATGATCTGGTAGGAACCCAGGGTTAGTTAATCTAAACCTCATTTCCCACAACTTTGAACTTTTCTCCCTTGAAGTTTATCAACTTTTGTAAATTGTTTCTTACTCACCTGGGAAGGTATACTACACCAAGTGTACTGTGTACTAACCTAGGAAGGTATACTACACCAAGTGTACTGTGTACTCACCTAGGAAGATAAACTACACTGAGTGTGCTGTGTACTCACTTAGGAAGGTGAACTACACCAAGTGTACTGTGTACTCACTTAGGAAGGTGTACGACACCAAGTGTACTGTGTACTCACCTAAGAAGGTGTACTACACCAAGTGTACCGTTTACTCACTTGGGAAGGTATACTACACCAAGTGTACTGTGTACTAACCTAGGAAGATGAACTACACTGAATGTGCTGTGTACTCACTTAGGAAGGTACACTACACCAAGTGTACTGTGTACTCACCTGGGAAGGTATACTACACCAAGTGTACCGTGTACTCACCTAGGAAGGTGTACTACACCAAGTGTACCGTTAACTCACCTGGGAAGGTATACTACACCAAGTGTACTGTGTACTAACCTAGGAAGGTATACTACACCAAGTGTACTGTGTACTCACCTAGGAAGATGAACTACACTGAGTGTGCTGTGTACTCACTGAGGAAGGTGAACTACACCAAGTGTACTGTGTACTCACCTGGGAAGGTATACTACACCAAGTGTACTGTGTACTCACGGAAGGTATACTACACCAAGTGTACTGTGTACTCACCTAGGAAGGTGTGCTACACCAAGTGTACTGTGTACTCACCTGGGAAGGAATACTACACCAATTGTACTGTGTACTCACTTAGGAAGGTATACTACACAAAATGTACTGTGTACTCACTTAGGAAGGTATACTACACCAAGTGTACCGTTCACTCACGTAGGAAGGTATACTACACCTAGTGTACTGTGTACTCACCTAGGAAGGTGTACTACACAAAATGTACTGTGTACTCACCTAGGAAGGTGTACTACAAAAAATGTACTGTGTACTCACTTAGAAAGGTATACTACCCAAAATGTACTGTGTACTCACTTAGGAAGGTATACTACACCAAGTGTACCGTTTACTCACCTGGGAAGGTATACTACACAAAATGTACTGTGTACTCACTTTGGAAGGTATACTACACCAAGTGTACTGTGTACTCACCTAGGAAGGTATACTACACCAAGTTTACTGTGTACTCACCTGGGAAGGTATACTACACCAAGTGTACCGTTTACTCACATGGGAAGGTATACTACACCAAGTGTACTGTGTACTCACCTAGGAAGGTATGCTACACCAAGTGTTGTGTACTCACCTGGGAAGGTATGCTACACCAAGTGTACTGTGTACTCACCTAGGAAGGTATACTACACCAAGTGTACTGTGTACGCACCTGGGAAGGTATACTACACCAAGTGTACTGTGTACTCACCTAGGAAGGTATACTACACCAAGTGTACTGTGTACTCACCTGGGAAGGTATACGCTACACCAAGTGTACTGTGTCCTCACCTGGGAAGGTATACTACACCAAGTGTACTGTGTACTCACCTGGGAAGGTATACTACACCAAGTGTACTGTGTACTCACCTAGGAAGGTATACTACTTCAAGTGTACTGTGTACTCACCTAGGAAGGTGTACTGGAGTACCGGGTTCTGAACCAATAGATTCTTGTTTTATCTCTCTACTCTTCCCAACTTTCGTTAACCTTAATCTCGCCTCAAAAAAAAAGATTAATTTTTTTTAAAAAGCAATTGATTCTATGATCAAAAAAATAAAACATGGGAATTGAGTGACGAATTCGAGATGGCCTTTGTTAATTATCAGCATTGTTATGCCTGATTTCAAAAGCCATAATATTGTTATGTCTGCTAGAGTTTATTTAATGAAAACGGTAAATGACTGTAAAGATGTGTTTGTAATAATTGCAAGATAGACAGTGAAGACGGACAAGTCTATTTTGTTTATATATTGTAATTTTCTTGTTTTACTATGTTCGTTTTTTAAAAATGGTCGTTTTTAAAACGATCGTTTTGAATAATGATTCTTATTAAAAACGATCGTTTTTATAAAATCGTGAACGACGACCCTTCGTTAACTATCGTTAACGAAGAGAGGAAACCGACCTGAAGGGCATCTGTACTTATCATTGAGTAGTTTTTAAGAAAATATCAAGAAGTTTTAGCTCCCCCACTACTTTTTAACTTCATGTAAGACGACATTCAATAAAGTTGCGTGTAATTTTTTTTTCTCTAATTTTGTGGCAAAAGTTCATATAAAATTTATAAAGTTTTTAGTGAGTGATAATAAATGTGTTTTTAAGTTCAAATTCAAAATTTTTTAGATTTCAGATATCTCACAATTTAAGTTTATAAAAACTATGTTTATATGAATTTGCTTGATTTAAATTGAAAAGATCATCTAATCAAAAATTTTTGATTTTTATTTTATTGTAGATTTTGCAAAAAAAAAATTCTTTTATTTAGACGTTCGAAAAACTTATGAATTGTATTGGCTCATTTGTGAGTTTGCCGTAGCGGATTTGTTAGAATTTAAGAAAATTCTAATTTAATTTTAAAAAACCCTGATGAAAGTGAGAAGAAAAATTAGCTATCATTCAAGAAGTTCAATAAGCATTTTTTATCCTAAGAAACATTGTTTTGTAAGCGTAATTTTCTTCAAAATCATGTGAGACAATTGATGATATTTTTTTCAAGCGTTAAGATGATTTCCGAAAATTAATTTGAACTAGATTTGTTTCATCCTCACACGACAATGGGGGGGGGGGGGTCACATAATTCTAATTATATTCTAATTATATCTTATCTATCTTAGGTTTCTCAGAGTATTCTTCAAAACAGAAAAAAATATAAAGCAACGTAAGTTAACGTTGCATAAAATAACCACCTGGTCTAGAAGTTTTTGTAAACAAGTTTGTGCATATTTATCTCCAAAGAGGATAAAATTGTGTACAACTTCTTTTTCGGGAAATTACAAATTTTACTCGACCACGGATTCCCTCGACCGGGTTTTGCCTGCAAATCATCATTCTTTGCGCTCTGGATGTTTTTTAGGCAAACTTTGGCCCGGGGACCCTTGGTAATGTAAACTTCCCCTAACTTCCTTCTAAAGTAGCTGTAAATAAATATTATTGACTGACTGCTGTGTATTGTGGCCTTTTAAATTTTTTATTTTCAGTACAGTGCAGTTTTACTTCTTTTGATTTAATACTGTGTATCTACTTCTGTTTATTTGTATTATGTAATGTACCTTTTTTATGTACTTTTTACTGTGTACTGTACTTTTTATTTTAAACTGTTATTGTGTGCTATACCTTCTGTTTGTTATGTACTTTCTTTACCTTCTGTTTGTCTGTATTAGTACACAAGGAACACTCCTTTGTACCATGGCCCCCAGAGCAGTTTGTTAACAGGATTCTGAAAAAGTACAAAATACTAGAGAAATGTTTAATCTAGATGAATTTAAAAAGATGATTTTCAAATTTTTATTCGATATAGAAATCAAATAAAAATAGTTCTTTGCTCATCTTTGTTAAAAAAATATTATGCATTTCTTACAATCAACAAACTGATATTAGCTGAGACAGAGTTTTATTTATATTCCCCCAAAACATGCAGTACACTTTTTATTTAAACATTTTTGGGGGTAACCCCTTGTATGTATTATTCTTTTACCGCCTTTTGACCAACATTACAGACCTATGATTCCCCCAACAGAGGGAGGTTAAGTTACTTAACGTCCCTTGGTACGGTTAAGTAATATAACCACCCGCTCTGCGAAGTTTTCAGGAAAATATTTGCGCATTATCATCTCAAAAGATGATAAAATTGTGTACAACTACTTTTTCGGGAAATTACAAATTTCACTTCACCACGGGTTCGCTAGACCAATTTTGTCAAAAAATTAAAATTTTTTCAACATTCTTTTCAAAATTTGTATAAAAACTTTTTTTTCTACGGGCAACGCCGGGCCCTTCAGCTAGTAATATATGTAGTGCTTGTCTGGTTGGGTGTCTGTTGCATGTGTTTAATAAACGTCAAAACGGCTGAACAGATCGGGCCCATATTTTTAGTGGAACCTCACAAGGTAAGGTTTATATATGGATGCTCATAATTACAAAAAAGTGTCTCTAACATTTTTGATTTTCGTAAAATTTCGAAAATCTACGAAAAAATAGTAAATTCGCAAAATTTGCTATTATAGTTTTGTCAAAAAGAATATGCTGAAAGCTTGAAGAACAAGTAAAATGATATATTATAATATGATATTTTAAGGAAAACATTTCCTGATGTCTTCAGAAGCAATAATATGAAGCAATAATATGAAATAACCATTATCTAAGTATATTCCCATGTTTTCCATTATCCTGTACGAATCAAACCTTGTCAAAAGAAATTATGAAAAAAGGAAAAAAACATGTGCGTTATGTAAATATTATTCAAATAAGAGAAAGATTCATATTTGTATCCTATATTTTGTATTATAATTACATAAAAACATATTTGTGTGCGTACAGTATACAGGGTTCTATATCCACCATCCAGCATACCTTGCATACAGTTTACACTTTACAGTATACAGGGTTCTATATCCACCATCCTGCATACCTTGCATACAGTTTACACTTTACAGTATACAGGGTTCTATATCCACCATCCAGCATACCTTGAATACATGCAGTATACACTATACAGGGGTTCTATAGCAAGTATACTTTGTATCCAGTATTCCTTGTATCCAGTATACTTTGTATCCGGTATTCCTTGTATCCAGTATAGTTCCAGTATAAAGGGTTCTATATCCAGTTTACCTTGTATCTAGTATACTTAGAATCCAGTATAGTTAGTATATAGTATAAAGGGTTCTATATCCAGTTTACCTTGTATCTAGTATACTTAGTATCCAGTATAGTTAGTATCCAGTATAAAGGGTTCTATATCCAGTTTACCTTGTATCTAGTATACCTTGTATCCGGTATTCCTTTTATCCAGTATTCCTTGTATCCAGTATAAAGGTGTCTATATCCAGTTTACCTTGTATCTAGTATACAGGGTTCAGCGTCTGTATCCAAACTGCGACTCTTCCCTAGTGTTCCCAATTTCCTTCTCTGCTCAATTTTCTTCTCCACAGATAAAACCAATCTAAAGGGTTTAATGAACGATCAAAGGAAGGTCAATCCCCAGTCATAATAGTTGGTTTGTTGGTTCGATCAATGCAGGACCTTTTTAAATCTGTTTTAAATAAGCAATGAGTGTAAAATATTGCGCAAATTCTACAACAAATTGACAAAATTCAAAGTTTTATTTGAATTGGTTAAATTTGCAAAATACTCACTCTTTTAATGAAAATTTGAAAACCTCGTTTCCCAATTTCAATTATTTTGATTTGATTTTCTTATTAACAACAAGTGATATTAAATCTTTTTTCCAAAAAATAAATGAAATATAAATAAGATCAATATCAAGAATGCAAAAAAGCAATGATAATTTTAACAATAATAAAGATTTAATGATAGAACATTCTTATTAAAGAGATTGTTCACCTTTTTAAGCGTTTTTTTAGAGGAAAATTATTTCTAATATTTTGGGTTCAGTAAGACTGTATAGTACTTGGTTACTTAACCAAAAAATCTGGATGACATTTTTGTACATGAAGTAGGCCTATTGTTTCGTTTCGTTTCGTTTCGTCCAAAATGTTGTGTGTTCAAGTTAGTGAACAGTCTCTTTACATATAAAAATAAAAAAAACCTTCTCGTATTCTCTCCAACTGAAACTGCGTCACTAGGCACCCCTAGTATATCGACTAAAGCTCCTAAACAAATAATAATTAATTATTAAGTAATTTATAAAAGGACATAATTCTATATTACATTTAATAAAAGTGAAGATTTGGTTTGGTTTAAAGGATGAGAATAATAAGCTTGTCTTATTGAACATACTAGAAATTATCTTTATTTTCAGTATAATTTTTTTTCTAAAGAAAAATTGGTTACAGTAGAAAAGAAAGTAGAAACAATATATTTTTAGAATAACGAACAAATATAGAGTTGAAAAAAACCAATTTTTTGTTAAAAAAAACAGAACACAAAAAAAAAATTTTGTTTTAGAGAGGCCTTCGACTTTCTGCAGAAGTAAATATGATAACGGTCTCTTGTTGCAAAGGAGTTAAGGGGACTACAGACGTCATTTCACATGAAATTATTTCTACAGTCCCTTTAAAATACATTCCAATCAACACTTCTGTAGAATGCAGCACCTCATGGTTCAGGCTGATTCTTTAATGTACACTTACCCTTTTTTCTTTCCAAAACGATAAAAATTATTTCGCCCAATAAATAGATTGAATAAAAATTTGGAATTACCTAAATGATCTACGCTGCAGCTACGTACACAAGAATTGGTAATTTTCTCCATCTATTTCCAATAATATAATGAAACAACAAAATAAAAACAAAATAATAACAAAATAAAAATAAAATAATAACAAAATAATAACAAAATAATAACAAAATAACAACAAAAGCTCTTATATATATATATATATATATGTTGCAGATAGCCAGCCAAACGGCTGGACCGATTGGGCTGAAGTTTTTTTGTGGGCACTCAGGGGTGGCCGGGGGACGTTATATGCGAAAAAAATCAAAATTAAATTTTTCCCCCTGCCACCCCTGAGTGCCCACAAAAAAACTTCAGCCCAATCGGTCCAGCCGTTTGGCCGGCTATCTTCAACATATATATATACGAATGTCTTGTTTTATTATATAGATATTTCAAGCAACATTTTACAAAACTCGATAATTGATAAAATGAAAAGTGTTGAACTACCAAATTATTTATACCCTTCAAAACTTTCCTGCAAAGTTTTGAAATTTAAACCAAATGTAAATGGTTGACAAATAAAATAGTTTCAATCCATCTTGAAATGTAAACAGAACTCAAGAGTTTTCATCGATTAAATCAGAGTTCCCTCAAATCAAAGGAATTCAATATTTGAGGAAAAGATGATGTTTAAACAGATAAAGTTCTAGGAATTTATGCATTTTCTTAAATGTCAAAACCGATGTCAGTAGGACTGGACACGTTGGCGTTTTGAAGAAAATTTTTTTTTAAATTTTTTAATTAATTTTTTAAAAAGTATTTAAAGATTGACCCCTAAGATTGACTAACTATAAACTCTACTTTAGGAAGAATTAATCATCGAAATGTTTGATTGTATTGTATTGCATAAAACTATATAATTAACCACCCACTTTTTTTATCATCATATTCCAAACTCAAACTTTGACTTGATGACTCCACCAAATTCATATATGCCTCCACCAAATTGAGAGCTAAATTTTTACAAGAAAGGAATTTTTAAATTATTTTAACATTTTTTTTTTCAATGTATGGATTCAAATTTAAGATTTACAATTTTGTCGTGAAGAATCCAAATTGGCTAAATTAAGAATGATTTTAAATATTAAAAGAAAACATATTTGTATGGTTAGATTATATCCCTGTTCTGGTTTTAGAAGATTCCAACCACCTTCAGGCTCACGTAGCTCCTCGGCCTAGAATAATCAACATGAACCACAGCAATAATACAGTGTAAACAGACCCATTTCATCTAATAAGAATTAATTTTCAAGATGCTTGAAAAAATATTTACTTGACAATATCATCAAATGCACATAATTTTGCTTAAATGTCGTCTTTCTAGTTCAAAATCAAAATCTGCTAAATCTTTTATTCATACCAAAATAGTATTTTTCTAAATCATTTTGTTTTGTTATTAAGATTCAATATTTTCAATCTTTAACGGTTATTTACAATGATATTTTTACTGTCAAACATTTTTGGAAAGATAAAAAATCTGATAAACTGAAAAATTAAAACTCCTCAATTCTTTTGAAATAAAAAAATTGAAGAAAGATCATTTTGGTTTATTTTTAACTGTTTACAGTATCTTCCACTTGTTAAAACGGACGGATAATCATGATCGCTAATGAAAACGGATCTCCAATAACTATCGTCATCCAGCCCTGAATTTAAAACCTTTATGTTGTACCTTAGCTGCCCAGCGTCTTGGACTGGCAATGCTTGAGTTTGGACTTGAAGTTTGTGAGTTAGAAGCTCCAACGCTATCCCTTCTACCTAGTTTCAAGCAGTTCACAGGCATATCTCCTGATTCACTGTCAAGTTCATTCTCACAACTCTAAACATATATTTATATGTAAAAAACCGAGAATTCTGTATGAATTAAGCATCAAAAAGTGTTTTTTCTTTTGTTTCTTTTAAGAATTGTTGAATATGGTAGTACATATTCTACAAAAATTACATATCTTATACAGATGAAATTAATTCTTTTTGAAGTATGTTCGATTGATGTTTAAGCCGCCCATCCCTAGGCAGCCTTACTAGTTTCTAAAAGACCTTTTCCGCATATTATATATTCAATATTCATATATTTGATGGAAGTTTTGAATGCAGAAAATTTAATAAAAACATTCAATATTGTGGATGGTGGAGATGAATATATTACTGGATGGCCAAACTATTGCAGATTCGATGGAGCAAACTAAATATTGGTTGTTCCAGTAGGAACAGAGGTTTTAACTTTAATAATTTATTTTTATTAAGGGGTGTGGGCACAAGCTCACGCATACAAATAAAACGATATATCAATAAATCTATTTCCAGTTTATCATCAAGGTCTTTTTAGTCCTTTGTTTTGCTCAAGATCGTTCAAAAGTCATGTACCCCAACGTTTTGTGTTGCGCCGTTGTCTTAAAAACTTGACCATGGGTAACCCTATACACCATAGTGAACACTTATTTTACGGGGGCTGATCTTGCTTCCTGTTTTTCCTTAGGCTTAACTATTAGGTTTGGTTAAATGATAATGATTTTTGTTAATCGCATGTAGCGTTGATTTGCTTATGACTTGTAGAAATCTGGATTTTCAAACATGATTGAGTTACCTTAGAGTAAGATAAACTATGTTTAGTTGGCCATTTATTGTTTATTTCGATATCTGGATCGGTTGACAAGCTTTCTAATTTGGCCGCCAAGGAAGAAATGGTGCTCTATAAATACAGTACAGTAAATGGCAGCCATTAATTCAGAAAACAGAACTGTTAAGTTTTGATTAATCTAACATTAATTATCGACTTTTTGACTGTTCTGTACCCTGCCCTATGCATTTGAATTAAAAGTTCGGCCCTTTTAAAAGGGTTGAAAACAATACCTATTATATACATCACATAATTTTAAAGGTCATTTCTGTACTTTCCTGGTGTTTAATTTGTACTTGAGAGACTCCATTTGTGTCAGCGCTGGTCCCAAATAGAGATGAACCCTGAAAAATATTTAATTAAATATTTTTAAAATAAGCTTAATCCTGATTATGGTACCCAATTGAGAGATGGGATAAACGATTTGTATTTTGTTTAAACTTTGAGAGCATAATATAAAAATATTATTATTTAATTGTTTTCAATATATGGAACGCTTTCTATCCTATTTGATATTTAAAAAAACACACTGAAAAGTCAGCCTCATTTAAAGTACAGACACGACTTTTAGACAGACAGAACAAGTTGTGACTCTACAGTACACGATTACAGATGACACAACGGGACAGTACACCAAATTAATCATCTCCTTCTGGGGAGTTAAATGTGACCATATATTTTTCTGTTCATGTGAGGGAGGGGGTGCAGGGCAGCCATGAGCCCCGCGAAATGACCTCTGGAGCCTCCTCATACGTAGAAAGACTTCCAAGCCCCGGGAACCTTCTCTGCGCCACTCGCTATGCATCCAAGTCTACGCAAATCTCTCTCCGGGTGGTTTCGCGGTGGGCCATTCTGCGGATCACAGGAGGCGGCGGAGGTCATTTTGTAGAGCTCATTACGGCTCTGCACCCCCTCCCTCATCATGATTTGCAGGACTTTGACTGTTTTCTGGTTATTTTCTCATTTTACTGCGCAGTCTGATTACACAAAGAAGAAGAACTCTCAAGAATACTAATTTATACTTCACAGGGAAAACAACTAACTAGACCAGACTAATCAAACATACATTCTGGTAGAAGAAATAATATTCTTGTGCACTCTAGTATGCCGAGTCCATTAGCGCCTTATCCATTCAGGGATCAGTCATGTGTTTGATCTCTATTTACTACAATTGCCATGACAATTTTGGGCCCGATCGGTTCAGCCGTTTTGACGTTTATTGGTACAAAACAAAGAAACAGACAGACAAGCAAAATGATGACCGGTTTATAAATTCGCGTAAACTTTGATAAAATCTAATTAAATGATAGCAGTGTTTTGTCACGTCAAGGCATAATGAGCTTATATCATGATTTAATTTAAGAAAACTGTATTTTCTTGTATTGGACATTAACCTGAGCATAATTTATTGAGAACTCAAGATTCCTTAAAATGTTTCTGTGTTCTTTATGACATTTTAAAAATCCATATATATTTGCAACCTAGGATGGTGTTAACCTTTGATATTTCAAACTTTGATTATTTGATCTAACATAATTAAATGAAAGGTCTACGACATAGGGTTGGGATTGGATATGAGAACAAGAAAACCATAGATTGGAGCAAAAAGTCAAATCCTTTGAAATATGTTCCATTTTGGTGGTATTCTGTTTTGAAAATACTTTCTTGTTAGTTTCTCTTAAACTCCATATGTTGTTTGTACAATTGTGTGCTTAATTATAGGAAAAACCTGCCTTTTAGAGAACATAATAAACCTGGTAATGGGGAAACTTTTTAGATAAACTTTCAGTCCAGAGAGCTATTATACTAATTGTGTTTTCTATAGAATAAAGGATGGAAAAAGGATAGATAAATGGATATATATTCCATACTAAAGTACACAAATAAATATGATCATCCTTTAGAAAATGAGGAACTTTTCAAATCAATCGAAAAGGGACTGGTGGCCGTATTTTACGTAAGTTTCAACGGTATCTCATAAAAGCTTTCTCTGATCAGGAGTGATTGGAAATATCCCTGTTTTCTCTTGTGATTTCTTGTGTAAGAAAATTGGAGGAAATTATCAGAATTAAACACTTATCAAGCTGGAAAAACTACTATATTTTTCTCATTTTTGAAATAAAAAGTTTTAAAGGGTATTGTTGTGAATCGGTTTACCCTCCTAGAATGTAGGGCTCTGGGCTACCAGAAATAAGACCGATACTATAAGGGGGTGTTGATTTTGTTAATTTATTTGCAAGCAACACCACCAAGACCAACAAACAATATTAAAACTCTTCTTTTTTAACTTTTCTTAAAAAGGAATTTTTTTTCTGCTAAAGATTCAACGTATTTGGAAACGACAAGGAGCCGATAAAAAAGTAAAAAAAAAGTTAAAGAGTTTTTGTAATACTTGTAACTTACTTGTAACCCTGTAATTTCGGAGGCTTTTGATGAAATACTGGGTTCAGGAGAATCTAAATAAAATATTTTAAGATTGTATTTTTTTCGTTGGGGATTTTTATCATTCCAAAAAAAAAATCATTACAGAAATGGAACTAGCGGAATTAACAGCGAGTTGAATCCAGGTTGGTTTCTGGCTTTTACTACAAACTCAAATTTTCGAATCCATTTATATCGGTGCCACTTAATTGCGCGAACCTTTGATATTTTAAACTTAGTTTATTTGATCTAACAGAATTCATAGTTTGAAATATCTAAGGTCTACGATATTTGGTTGCAAAGATATAGATAAATCAGAGTTTGTGACAAAGGTCCAATTCCAATTTCCGATTTCCGTCACGTAAACAGGAAACTTTCCCATCTTTGCTTCAAATTTAATTTCTTGAAGTCTGTGTCATGAAAAGAATCAAATGAATGAGTTCAAACTGATTGAGTATTCAGGAAGCATACTATTGAAGAGGTCCATCAAGGACTTGATTTAAAATCAATTCACGTTTCTTCAGAGCTCTGGATGAAAACAAGAAATTTGTACTTAAAATTCCAGGTCAAAAGTTTCATATTATATAAAAACAAGATTTCCTAAACTCCAAGTAATCTCTTCTCAAAAGCAAACAAATCATGTTAATTATTTTTTGAACTTTCACAAACTTTGACAAGCCTCCAAGTTGAAGCCAATTTTACAAGTTTTATCAGGAGGCGGACACGTCATGTCTGTGTGTCTGTGCCAAAAGAGTGTGCGTCTGTAATAAGGAACCCGTCTGCAAAGCAGTGCGACTGGCTTTCTCATGCCAGACCAGCGCCATTTCCTTTCCCTTTATTCTTATTCCCTGGTTTTTATACCTGGAACTGTTACAGCTACAGAAGGTATAATGGACACATGTTTCCGGTCAGTGCAGTCCATGCGGCG
The DNA here is from genome assembly GCF_000591075.1 of Eurytemora carolleeae. Taxonomy (NCBI): domain Eukaryota; kingdom Metazoa; phylum Arthropoda; class Copepoda; order Calanoida; family Temoridae; genus Eurytemora; species Eurytemora carolleeae. The sequence goes on along the minus strand of NW_019396325.1, from coordinate 75,006 downwards.
GTCTGTGTAGTCCATTCTAGACGGTGAGATCTTTTGGAAGTCCATGATGGAGAGACGGTTGGAAATAGACGGAAGAGGGGCAACTACGGGATAATCCTTTAGAGTTACAGCAGTCAGCATGTCGTCTTCCATAGTCACTATAGAATAATGTAATTAATTAAATATCTAAGGGACTGTAAGCGTAATCTTAAGTGACCCTACATGCCCAATTTACAAATTTACAAAGTTTGAATGAGATATCCATGTTTTTGTTTATTTAAATCAATTATTTTCATTTGTGGTTTCTTTGAAAAAGTGACTTGCGTATTTCTTAATTTTAAGAAACAATGGACAAATTATGAAATTTTACACTTTTTGTGTCGTAAGAACAACGCATCCTCAGTTTTGGTCATTAAAGTTTTAACGAAACTGTTGTAATTCGGGCATATTTTTGAGAGCCTAAATGGAACAGGTTGCATAGTTTTTGGAAGAAACACGCATTTTAGAACATTTGCACTTACGAGTAATTACACATTTTTAGTTTATCAAAATATTTATAAATATCTAAAAAGGAAAGTCCAATTTTTTTTAAAAGAAGTTTTAATTCATACACTTTTTTGTCGATTCTAAAAATAAAGCCTCCCTTTCAATGTAGAACATCACATAGAAACAGATACAGGGTGTCCCACATCATATTAGACCGTCAACAGGTCTAAATTGCGATTTTCGGGACTAATAAGAAAATTTAATTAGAATAAATCAGTTTGAAAAATAACATAAGGCTTATATAATAATTTTCTTCGGAAAATCATAAGTTTTTCGAGTATTAAGGGTTTATTTTGTCGTTAAAGATTAGAGATAATCTAATATGATATGGGACGCTCTGTACGTAACATTACTGGTAATACTTTATTATTACTTTAGTTTGATGTGACTTATTGGTTTATGCACTACATGTATTTACAATTGTACAGGATTTTTAGGGCCCAAGCAGACAAATTATTAAATATATACAGGGTGTCCCAATAAACATGGGAATTGAGAGACGACTTGACTAATGACAGAAAGTGCATCAATAAAGATTAAAAGTCTAATGAGCTTTCCAAAATCAAGTCTACCTTCTTTGTACATTTAAAATTGACGGAGATATTAAACATTTGAACAGTCTTAATAAACTGGAATCTGGACAAATTTCCCAATATCTCTGTCAAAATCTTGAAGGTAAAAATGGTAGACCACATTTTGGAAATCCCGAGACTAGTACGTTTCGGTCTTAAATGTTTTAACTGTGATATTACAAAATTATGTTTACGAAATACTCCCGCCTGGAACAAAGTACTCGTCAGTTAATTACCATGTTTATTGGGACACCCTGTATGATAACAAAGTACTAGGCTATGTATTGCTTATTCTCCGCTCCTGACTCTAAAAGGAATTATTTAAAAGGCGAGAAACAATATATGCAAACAAATCTGTAGATTGGACTTTTAAAACTTTAAAGAAAGATTGAATTTTACCAAAACAGTTTATTTCCCATGAGACCTGCCAACTATTGCATTGATGGGAATAACATTTTGTTTAGGGGGGGGGGGAGTGGCATTAGGAATTAGCATGGTTTTAGGACATCAAAAACATTAAGGATGCATTTTTGCGTTTTAAAAATTAAAATGAAAAATGTTTTTAAAATATTCAGATAGATAATATTAATAATCAATAATATATCTACTAAAAATATGTATGTTAAACTATTATTCGATGAATAGTAAAATGGAAATTTGGTTGAAATTGTCAGGTTTGTTTAATCAAAATTAGATTTTTTGTTATTAGTGAGAACCAGAAAACTTTGGTACAGAAAGACAACATTACAGTGTATTTGATGTCGTTACACAGCAAAAAAATTTAATTAGTAACTTATTAAATCACTTATTCAGTTAAATAAGTCTGCTTGAGTATACAATGTCGTCTTCCTATGCCACAGTTTTTGGTTATCATGCTTCATGCTGCATATGAATGTTATAAAATAAAAGATTAATTGTTTTATTTAATTTTTTTATTATTTGAGACTGAATTGTTAGTGAAGTTCATTTTATTATGTCCCACTACCAAAGTTTAAATTGAATTTTTTGTTGTTGAACGAAAGTGCGCAATAATCGATTGCATTTATTGTGTGCCGTAAGGTTTAAATTTAATGTTATCAAAACATTGGAACACTTAAACGCAAGAAAGTTTGACGGAATTGCGCGCAATTCCGTTACGTTTATTACGTGCACTTATTACGGAATTGCGCACGATTAAATTCACTTGCTGGCAAGTAAAATCCACTTGCGTTGGAAACCCTAATTCCATATAATGAATCTGATTAAAGGGCTTTTATTCTTGTATACGTTTTTATGCTTTATGTTTCATAAAATGTATTCATCTGGTTTCCTTCCTCAATTTGATACGGAAATGGAAGAGATAAAAAAGTAAATGTTTAAATTTTATATTTTAAAATTCTTTAAAACGGACTGATATAAACCAAGTTTTCAAAACTGTTTCGCATGTTTAGATCTATTTTGGAAAGGAACTGTACAGTCTACACTCGCCTCAAACTCAAATTGTATAATTTCCGACATTCTTTATTTGATCCAACAAAATACAAAAAAGTCAAATACGTCATGGTTGCAAACATTAAAAATTTGTGTTTGTAGGTTTGTAGGCAAGTGCTGAAATCCGTAGAAAGATGCCATATGGAAAAACAATTTCGAATTATGTTACCACCCCGAGGTACCAGTGGGTTTCCAAAAACATTTTTAACCAATTTGGTCAAGCCGTTCGGCCAGCTATAGATAGCTTCAAAATTTATATATAGATACAGGGTGTCCCACGAAATATGACAGTATGCAGGACGACTTGAATGTCGTCTTGATTTTTGATATAATTTGCTGCGTTTATTTCTCAACCTAATTTTAGAAGTAAATTTCTAGATCTAGAAATGTAGGTTGAGGAGGTTAGAAGGTTGTTTGGGTCGAGAATATTTCCAACTAAAAAAAATGCCAACGATTTATATTTCCTTAACATTTAGAGAAAAAAAATATCCATAATAAAAAAAATTAAAACTCACTATTTTAAGGCAATTTATGGGGAAATAGACTGTGAAAACGTACCGGCCCGGCATAATCTCTCTGAAAGAAACTGGCATTCGTTTAAAAAGTGATTTTCACCACATTCTCTTAGGTTGTTTTGAGACTGAGAGTTAGTTCAGCCAAGTTAGGAAAAAAACGCTCCGGAGAAAAAAAAAATATGGTGAAAATAATGATCTTACATTTGTCAATTTCTTCTTCATCCTCACTGAAGTTTGTATAGTTCCCATTACACTCATTCAAAACAAGATCATCCCTGTCCATCAATCAATCATGATCAACCAATTAAACAAGCAATCAATTGATCAATTTTAATCATTTAATCAATTAATCAAGTAATAAATTCATTTTATTAATCAATCCAAGGTTATAATGCAAGGAAAGTTATTTCAGAGGTGTAGGCATCTTTTGTACTGCAGTGTATTGTCAATTTGTCTCTGGGCGGTAATATAAACACAAGACGGATGTCACAGCCTGACATGGGATCCATCTTTCACATAAAAAATCAATGAAATATTCTGGTCATAGGAAACTATTATGTGAACTATCAAACTTTAAAATTCGATGCTTTTAACCACCTCGGATACTAAACGAACACTGATGCATCTATTCTTGTTTACAAATTCCGCCCAGAGAGACTGGTTTCAATATGTACGCAGAGTATACACAACTGCAATTAACTTTCCTTGCATTACAACCTTGAATTAATCATTCTAATAAAAGCATTAATCAATCAATCAAGTAATTAATTAATCGATCAATCAATGAATCAATTAGTCAAAGATTATGTTAAATTTTTCTGAATTAATTGACAAAACTATGAAAATTTTAGGATCAGAACATATTCCCCAGTTGTAAAACTTGATTTTGATTTGTGTTCGAAAAACATGAAAAATGTTAAATAGATAGAAATCTTTCTGAATTTTAAGCCTTTTTCAAAGTTAAAAGAGAAACTATTTATAAAATAAGCTTTTGTTTCAAAACAATGAAATAAGTATAATTATGGTTTATGTATGCCCATTTATCACTTGTATTTTACCCTTTGTATACCATTAAACGATATATATTCAATACAAAGCCAGATCAATGGTAAAATTGGGTATTGTTTCATAACACTGTACAGTGTAAAGTTTAAACTTTTTTATTTTCAGTACTTTTTAGTCTCTGACCGACCATTCATGGGGTTATCAAAAGATACAGATAATTTCTTGATCAAAAGTTCTGAGCTCCCATTTTTTCTTTGAAAAATACTAAAAGTTTGCTTGTTGTTGTGTTGCTGAGACTTTTAGAAGGAAAAAGTCCTGAAGAGAAAAGTTTAAATTGTTTGGACAGAATCTTATTTTATTTCAAACTTGGGATTTACTCAGACAATAACCTTAAAATTGGGATTTACTCAGACAATAACCTTAAAATTGGTATTTACTCAGACACTAACCTTAAAATTGGTATTTACTCAGACAATAACCTTAAAATTGGGATTTACTCAGACAATAACCTTAAAATTGGGATTTACTCAGACAATAACCTTAAAATTGGTATTTACACAGACACTAACCTTAAAATTGGGATTTACTGAAACAATAACCTTAAAATTGGGATTTACTCAGACAATAACCTTAAAATTGGGATTTACTCAGGTAATAGCCTTAGAATTGGTATTTACTCAGACAATTACCTTAAAATTGGGATTTACTCAGACAATAACCTTAAAATTGGTATATACTCAGCCAATAACCTTAAAATTGACAATTTTAAACCTGGAAATATCGAGTGAATACTTTTCCTTAAGCGCATACTAAATTTTCAAAATTTTGGAATTTAAAAAATGCCTTTCCAGACCTTTCCAACCTTAAAAATAGACTAAAATATATTACTCAAATAGTCCAAAAAATTGCTTGATAAAAAACAGGAATATCTAATATAAAAGTATTTCTGGAAGCATTTATTGTACAGAATTCTGATTTATGCTAGGTTTATGATAATTTTGTTGTTTATCTCATAAAATGTAAATATGAAGAAACATTTTTTTTATTTCTCTTAATTATATATCTTAGATTTTATAATGAAAGAAAAATGATAAACTCTGTATAAGAATGGTAGTTCAAGTTTGAGATAAAGATTATATCAAATGAAGTTTTCCAACAGTGTTTATCTTTTCTATCTCAAAACTAACAGAACTCAATGCGGATTCTTTAAACTTAGTTAGAACTCTGCAATATGAAGGGTACGAGGGATTCAAAATAATTTAAAGATTTAAAAAGATGTGAAATGACCCTAATATTATGTTTATCATATAGAACAAAATGTAAAGATTTTAACAGCATAGAGGACCTTTTTGCACTGAATTTATGGAATTGAAAATGAATTCAATTACTGTCGTCTTTGTATAATAATAATGATATTGATTGATTGATTGCCTAAGTTCTGTGAGAATAAGACGCATCTGTCTTGGTTGAAGATGGAGTAAACTCGCCTTGTAAGATATCTAAACAACAGCAGGGATATATTGTAATGTAATGTTCTGTACTGTACAATACTATATTGTACTGTATTGTACTGTACTGTACAATACTATATTGTNGTACTGTACTGTACTGTACTGTACTGTACTGTACTGTACTGTACTGTACTGTACTGTACTGTACTGTACTGTACTGTACTGTACTGTACTGTACTGTACTGTACTGTACTGTACTGTACTGTACTGTACTGTACTGTACTGTACTGTACTGTACTGTACTGTACTGTACTGTACTGTACTGTACTGTACTGTACTGTACTGTACTGTACTGTACTGTACCTGGCCTAGTATAGGAGGGAGAGATATATCAAGAGAATGAATATTGAACTTTGTTCCCCAGATATTTGAAGATATTTCAACCATCTTAGCATCTTCAGGTAGATTGTTTACATAATCCACCTCCTCGTTACCAATATACCCAAAATACTAAAAATAAAAAAATCTAAAAAGCATTATTCTCTCTAATATAGAATTTTGAACATTCCATTCAGAAAACTTGCCCTTTTTCAAATTAAGACAATATTTGTATCTGTATCTGTATCTGTATCTGTATCTGTATCTGTATCTGTATCTGTATCTGTATCTGTATCTGTATCTGTATCTGTATCTGTATCTGTATTTGTATCTGTATCTCTAACTGTATCTGTATTTGTATCTGTATCTGTATCTGAATCTGTGTATCCCTGTAAGTAAATGACTCTGTATCTGTGTCTGTATCTGAGCCCTCATTAGTTAGCCCCGCCAGGAGCCGAGTGCCTCCAATAGTTTCTGAAAATATTTCAATTTTAATCAAGGCCGGCAGTAACTTAAACTAATGAATTAAATTCTAGGTTTTGATCTTCCACTTAGAACTTTGAAGCTAGATTTAGGTTATATAGACTTGAGTTTTAGTTACAGAAATATTAAAAACTGGTACAATTATCTTTTTTGAAATTTTTTAACACGCAACTGAACTTAACATGATCAGTTTCAAGAAAGAAAAAGAAGGGAGAACTCCTTAGTTTAGCTCAGACACAGGTTTAAAAGGTTGTATATCAGATATGCCAAATAGGTTGTCAAGTACTTGACAACCTATTTGAGATATGCCACTCTATAAATAGAAGGTTACAGCCCCTTTACACTTTAACCACACACCATATAGTGCATAACTGAAAACTATAACGAAATTGAGACTTTGCCACACTCTCAGATTTTCTAATCCCTACATCTTTGTAACCTGATGGTACAGTCCTTTGAAATGCATAGTTTGAAAAATAAACATTATTCTGACTCCATCTTTAAGCAATAATATATATGCTCATTCATTTTGTTACAAAAACTGGGGTATAATATTTAGTTTTAAGTGGTGGGCTATCACTTTATAGTTCAAAGCAAAAGGTTCAAAGATGGTTCTAAAAGTAAGTCTTGAAAATAAACTTTATCCAAATTTTATGATGATGAATGATTAAAACAAACTTCATCTTCAGCTTGGTGATCGAACTGAAAGAAGGAGTTTAACCCCTCGTGGGTATAAAAGCACTGCACAACAATACCGGTGTTTTACTGAACCAGATGTAAGGACTGGACTGCTAAGGATTATATTATATATATTATATTTTATATATGAATATGAATTTTCTGTCTGAAAAAAATTCAAGAACTAAATCAGAATTAAGTAAACTTTTACACTTTTTACAACTTTCAAGTATTAGGGAAAAGTTGGTAAATTTATTCGTTTTGAAGTTTAACATCATAATGAATATCACAAGATTAATTTTGCAAAAAAAGTTTTGCTGGGAAAAGTTTTAAAAGTTTGTTGTTAAGAAATTGTGTCAATGATGCAAGAGCAGGATAATAAAAAAGTTGGAAGCATGTTAGAATTTGAAATCTAAACTTAGAATGTTTACTGCACCAAAACCGCAAAATTGTTTTCTAAGAAAACTTGATTTAAATATTCTGCCGAGCTAAAATCATTTTTAATAAACAATTGTTTTACTACAATGGGACCCATAATATTTTGAAGTAGGACGAAGACGTTAAAGGATTGATGCGGTTATAAAGCAAAAATGTTGACCAGTAACTTGAAAATCAACTTTTTAAGTTTAATGGGTCTGTTTACACTGCACAATTGATGTTTTTTTAATGTTCAATCAACTATTTAAAATCATTACTTGAGTCTAACCATCCCATTGTAAATATTGTGTAACTTACCTTTCATGGGATCAAAGATTACAAACTCAGGTCTAAGTTTACTCGTCTTCCTTCCCTTTAGTATTGGTAGAAATCCACCTGCGCACAGACACTTATTCAAATACTACGTGGCAAATGTGCAGTGAAAGAAATATTTGTAGAAACAAAATTCATCCAAAAAATTTTACTGAAAGTTTAAGGTTTCTCTATAAAAGTGACATTTGTGGTTCTATTATAGAAAACATAGATGGAAGTTGTCAGGATTTCAAGCGGGACAAACGAAAAATCTTCCAAGTTATTGATCAGAAAAGGGTAACATAGTGAATTAAACATGAGCCATGGAGGGTCAATTGAATTTATATACGACCACAGATTTCTTAAACCTTACAATTTCCTGCAGAGTTTGTAAACTTTTGTTTAATAAATACATTCCGAAAAATGTGCGGCCGCAGAATTTCTTCTGTAATTTTAATGCTTATATATATATCAGAAAAGTTTCCTAGGTGCTCGAGGTATATGGTGTAGTTTGGCCCAGTAAATTCATCTCCGTGTCTAAACATTTCATCAATCAATCATTTAGCAAATTCATCTCTGTGTAAAAACATTCAATAAATCAATTATTTAGTGAATACATCTCCGTTCTCCGTTTATAAATATTAAATCTTTGAGACTCAAAATAGAGTGTAAATATAATATTTTAGGTTAAAATTATATCAAAATATCATTAAATTTTTTGCAATATTTTTGTTTTGGAGATTGAAAAAAATAATGAAGCAACGGATTTTTTTCAATGTTTCAATTCTATTTAATCAAATTAAAGAACTTCATAAGGATTGAAATTTTAAAAGTTTTTTTTCTTCCATTATAGATTTTGTGGAAAATGCGGAGTTTATAAGCTTTAAAGTATTAAACTTTGATTTTATCTTTTATCATCAATCTTCAAAACCTTTTTAGATTTTGTTCTCAAGACAACTTTTATCAATCAAAATTTTACAAAAAAGTGTTGTTACGCATAAATCATTTAATTAAAATGTATAATAAACCACACAGAGTTTAGTTTTTCTAACTTGCAACTTGCAGGACATTTGTTTGGAATTGAATAGATTTTTTTTATGATCGGAGTCGAATATTGCAACTTTCTGAATTTGTATGGACGCTAAGTTCTTCGGTATGAGTCGTGTTCAACTATTTTCTCCTTATAGACGAAACAGATAGAAGCAATTGATAAGTTGATAAGTTGATTTTTGGACGTGAGCCTATACAACCTTTCATTTTTCGCTAACACTCCCTTTAAGTGAAATGGGTCTGTGTACACTCATCAATTTACCTGATCATTGTACAGTAGTGTTGTTTACCTGATCATTTTACAGTAGTGTTGTTTACCGGATCATTGTACAATAGTGTTGTTTACCTGATCATTGTACAGTAAATGTTTACCTGATCATTGTACAGCAGTTGTTTACCTGATCACTTTACATTAGTTGTTTACCTGATCATTGTACAGAAGTGCCGTTTACCTGATCATTGTACAGTAGTGTTGTTTACCTGATCATTGTACATTAGTGTTGTTTACCTGATCATTGTACAGTAGCATTGTTTACCTGATCATTGTACAGTAGTGTTGTTTACCTGATCATTGTACAGTAGCATTGTTTACCTGATAAGTGTACAGTAGTTGTTTACCTGATCATTGTACAGTAGTTGTTTACCTGATCAATGTACCATAGTTGTTTACCTGATCATTGTACAGTAGTTGTTTATTTACCTGATCATTGTACAGTAGTGTTGTTTACCTGATCATTGTACAGAATAGTTGTTTACCTGATCATTGTACAGTAGTTGTTTACCTGATCATTGTACAGTAGTTATTTACCTGATCATTGTACAGTAGTGTTGTTTACCTGATCATTGTACAGAAGTGCCGTTTACCTGATCATTGTACAGCAGTTGTTTACCTGATCATTGTACAGTAGTTGTTTACCTGATCATTGTACAGAAGTGCCGTTTACCTGATCATAGTACAGTAGTTGTTTACCTGATCATAGTACAGTAGTGCCGCAATCCAGCAGGAGGAGATCTGCTCACAAACTGACGGAGCTTTGTACGGTCTGGGACATGGCACTGAAACCAAACCAAATATATTCAAGAAAATAGTTTTGTTCAATGCACCGTTTAGTCATATCTGAAACCAGAACAAATGCACCATTATTTTATTCTATTTCAGAGTTTAATTATTTATGATACAAAAAACTGCAGAACTTTCATGTGGGATCAAGCGTTGGTCTCAATGTTATGCAGACACAGACCTACGGATTGATTTAAATCGTTTTAGATATCCCCTGGTGGAATTGCCCTGCAGAGATAACTTTTATTGAGGGAACAAATATATTTATCCTGTAATTTAAAAATGCCCACATTGGATATCGAGATTAATAGTTTAAGAGTATGAGGTGGATTTTGGTAGAAATCCAGAGATGTTTGAGTGGAGATTAGATTATCCGATCTTAGAAGGAGTTTAATTAGTACAATTAATGCGTGGAGAAAATCTAGTGATGTATGGATTATATTTCATTATGTAAGAAATTAACTGAGGCAGGGTTAAAAATAAAGATGGAAACCCAACAACCTTCAATACAACCACAAAACCTAAAACCAGATTTATATTCTTATAAATAAATAAGTTGCAAAAAAGCACACAAAATGTGTGCCCAAAAATCGTTAAAAATTGTAGTTAATTCTAACATTTTAATTGGTATTGCTATTCTGCTTAATATGGAGATCAACGCTTGATCTCGAGATTCATAAAAGAATCTTTTTAAATTTATTGATAAATGTATTTATTGCAGAATGCAGATAATCATTTTTCCTACTGACTGTCCTGTTTTGCTACGTTCAATCATGGATGTAATGCAAGGAAAGTTATTTCAGAGGTGCACGCATCTCTTATACTGCAGTGTACTGTCTCTGGGCGGTAAGGTAAACACAAGACGGATATTACAGCCTGACATGGGATCCATCTTTCACATCAATGAAATATTCTGGTCATAGGAAACTATTATGTGAATTATCAAAATTATCAAATTTAATGCTTTTAACCTCCTAGGATACTAAACGAACAAAGTTGCATCTATTCTTGTTTACAAATTCCGCCCAAAGAGAACTGGTTTCAATATGTACGCAGAGTATACACGACAAATTAACTTTCCTTGCGTTCAATTAGCTGCATACCCAGGAAAACAAAATATCTAACTTCTGTTCGACTTTTGTATGAGAGCATTAATATTTTGGTTTACACTATGTTTTGAATCACAGATCCCAATGAAAAAAATCTATTTATTTTCCTTGGCAAAAATAAATTCTAAAATATTTGTATAAAATCTTCTACATAGAGCATTCATGGTTTATGCTTGCTCTGTTTTTATATTCTTAGAGAACTTTCTTCATATTTCATGCAAACCTTTCCATTCTTTAGTATTATATATACACTTTATTTATTCTAAGATTTTTCTACAAAACTTTGCTTAAACTTATACCATCATGTTAAGTGTATACAGTGGAACAATATCACATTGAATTTTGATTTAAACTTAACAAAAGTGATTTCTGGAGCATTTAAAGCCATTTAGCTTACAAGTGTACAGTTAAGGGTACCATTGTAAATCGGGAACCAAAGGATGGTACTGTAAGTTGTGACGTAATATAATCGACTGTTCAGAAACTGGTTTATTGTAAACAAACAACAGTCAGTCAACAGTGATTTTATGAACCCAACCTTCCTAACATCCTCAAAAACTGTTGGCCTGAAGCCCAAATTTTAAGACAGGGTATCGTAATGAAACCCAGTATCGGAAACCCAGATTCTTGAATGGGGTTAGACAGTTTTGTAGACACCGATATTTTTGTTAAGAAATATTATTTTATTTGGTTTTCTTATATTTTCTTTTTGGTTTTCTAGTTTCCTAAATCAAAATCTACACAAACATTTAGACCCCAAAAAGGAAACTTGGTTGTTTCGTTTAACGATACTCTCTTAATTTCCGATTCTGTGTTAACGATACTGTATAGAAAAAAGTAAGTTTCCAGCACCTAATATGTCTACACAAAGCCCCTCACATTGGAAAATTCCGATTTGGAAAAAGAAGATTTATGTAATTTTGATTTATATAAGATTTCCTTAATTTACCTTTATTGTTTGTGTAAACAGGCTAGAGATTAGGTTCTTAGCTCTGCAGGGTAGAGGGAGACTATCAACCTTAAATATACAGACTAGAGATTAGGTTCTTAGCTCTGCAGGGTAGAGGGAGACTATCAACCTTTAATATACAGACTTGAGATTAGGTTCTTAGCTCTACAGGGTAGAGGGAGGCTATCAACCTTAAATATACTGACTAGAGATTAGGTTCTTAGCTCTGCAGGGTAGAGGGAGGCTAATATACAGACTAGAGATTAGGTTCTTAGCTCTGCAGGGTAGAGGGAGACTATCAACCTTTAATATACAGACTTGAGATTAGGTTCTTAGCTCTACAGGGTAGAGGGAGGCTATCAACCTTAAATATACTGACTAGAGATTAGGTTCTTAGCTCTGCAGGGTAGAGGGAGGCTATCAACCTTAAATATACTGACTAGATATTAGGTTCTTAGCTCTGCAGGGTAGAGGGAGGCTATCAACCTTAAATATACAGACTAGAGATTAGGTTCTTAGCTCTGCAGGGTAGAAGGAGACTATCAACCTTAAATATACAGACTAGAGATTAGGTTCTTAGCTCTGCAGGGTAGAGGTAGACTATCAACCTTTAATATACAGACTAGAGATTAGGTTCTTAGCTCTGCAGGGTAGAGGGAGACTATCAACCTTTAATATAATCTATAAATATAAAGTAGTAAGCTCTGTATGTGTGTTTGGGTGTTTGTTTGTGTCTGTCCATAAGTCAGCTACATCTTGACAGATTTGCCTCAAATTTTGATTGGGGAACTCGGTGGAACTACGGCCTGGAATATTCTTCGCTTAGTTAAGTAAGTTGACGTTTATAGAGAAAGTTTAGTTCCCAAGCTAGTTAAATATAAAGTAGTAATATCTGTTTGTTTGTCTGGTCATAACTTTGGAACCCCTTGATCGATCTGCATGGCCTAAAATTTTGATTGGGAAACTCGGTAGAACCATGTGAATATTCTAAGATTTGGTAAAAATGTTATGTGTCTATTTGTATCCAATAAACGTCTGCAAAATTGTTAATCCGACCCTCACATGACCCCAGGGAAAAAAATGGCCTAGACAAATATTTTTACATTTATCATTATCAAAAATCTACTAATATGTAATAGAAAAATTTGCAGAGTACGATGAAAAATGCCAACTTTTATCGCTTAGTATATGCTAATAAGATAAAGATGGGCGGCACCATTAACTAAGATTATTAAATTTTAAAAAAAGTAATATTTTTGATTATACATTATTTTCATGGTTAAGATATTGTATGATATACCTGTTTTGTAGTTTTTAGTGTGCTATGTATTTGAAGCCTGGAGAGCAGTTGTAAACTTCCTATTTTACGGTTTATCCAACCAATATGAACCTGGACAGTTAAACAAAATTAAATCTACATTTTAATGCAAGCAAAATTAATTATTTTTGGAAATCGGTTTAAACTGTGTTTACTGTCTGTTGTTGCATAATTTGTGTCAAAGTTTTAATCTTCAAAACGTGTTTATCTCTAATTTTTACTCAAACAAATATCCTTGTATTATCAATAAAAGTTTTTTCTCTACGTGTATCAAAATGATACTGAAATTTATTCAAAATTAAAGTTAGATTTGACTCAATACACAAATTTTGGCTATTATTATGATTTTGTTCTTAACACCATTATTTTGACTTTATTCTGAAAAAGTTTATGGTTCTACAAAATTAAAAAAAAATTATTAAAATTTTATTAAAGTTTTCTAAAAATCACTTAAACGAATTTAACAAAATGTCTTGAGATTACATAAAATTTTATGATCTCTCCCATCAAATAAAAATTTCTTAGAATTTCATCCAAAAATTAAGAAATTCGAAGGAAAAAATCAAACTCTTGATATGTAATTAAAGTTTGTACCTGTGCTCCTGTTGCAACAAATATTCTTTTATCATTGTGCCCCCAGGTTAGAGCAGACACAGGACTCTAAATATAATAAATGTTTAATCAATTAAAGAGACTGCGGACGTAATTTACAAGTAACCTTCCATCCAAATAGATTCTAGTATAATAGATGGCAACGTAGAATTAGTACACTCTCAGTACAGCTGTACTCTGACGTCACAAGTGTCAATTCAGTTTTTGTGTCCGACAAAATTATTAATGATAGTGATAATTTTAGAATAAAGTGCTACTTTTACAGCAATTATTTGTGTTCTTTATTTTCTGTTTTCAAACTTTTTCTTTAATCTTAGAAAACATGTCAACTAATGTGACATGTCATATTTGACACTTGTGACGTTGTGCATATTTGGTCCATTTCTCTGTTGACACCTAATTGTACTTGATAATTTATTTGCTTCCATCTATCAAATGCCATGCTCAATTTGCAAAAGTATGTCAGACGAAAAATTTGTTAACATTTACATGATACGTAAACTTTTAACTCCTTTTAGACTAAAGGTACTGAACAAATTCATAACGAGGACTGTTATGTTTATTGAGACACCCTGCACTTCATTAAACATACGATATTTTTTAAATTGTATTTAATTAATGTTTATTTCTAAAATTAGCTTTCAGAGTGAATGCATAAAAATCTTTGAGCTGCAGTTACAGATAAATAATACAACAATTTTAACACCTTTATTGTAAAAATGTAGTAAACATGTTTGACCCAAAATACAACATTTTCTATTAACTTAATATATGAATATTGATAACTAAAGATGCAACCATTTGCTTCAAAATTATGATACTTTTTCATTTTTTTATGAGGCCCGGCAAGATCTAATTTTGTAACAAATAAAATCTTTGAAAAATATACAAATTTGGTTTTAAAAATATATCTATTTATTTAGTTAAAAAAAATATATTTATTTAGTCAAAAAAAAATATTATTCTTTTTCAAAATGCTTTTACTTTTTGGTTAGTTTTAGTTTTGGTTGGTTATATTTTTGGTGGTTGCATTTTACGTAAATATATTTTTAAACGTTGTTTATATGGGTATTATTACTTTACAGGATTACAGGCCCCTCCATAAGATAATAAGAAAAATAAATTAGAAGGAATCTTTCTTAATTTTCTAAAAAACTATAATTACCTTATAACAAGGAATTATTACAGAAGAAATCAGACTGCCGTTTTCTCTAAAAACATATTTAAATAAGATTTACAACACAAAACTTTTCACTTCTGAACATCTAAAACTTTTTAATTTTTAATTATTTTAAATGAAACTTGTTTTTTATTTATGTTAATACTGAATAAAAGTGAAAAGGTTAGTGGTAAACTATTCCTAGTATTCAAAGAATTTGTAACAAATTCTTAGAACGGGTAAAAACAAGCTGTATTCATTTTTTTAAACAGAAGGAAATTTATTTAAATATTTCAATTATTATTTATAAACCCTGTGATATTTATTTGGCCGGATATACACAATAAATTGTTTAATTTATTCAAAATGTGTGAGTTTAATTGTTTCAGTGCTAAGTAAATTTAAAATTGGACTAGAGACGTAATTTTAGATAAAACCCTCATTTGAGAGGGGCATGTATGAATCACAAAGGTACCCTTTAAGCATGTGTCTTATACTCAATGATGAATTAGATATCCTTGTTATTATCGCTAAAAATGGATTATTTTTTAGTTGTGGTTTATCAGTTAAGTTACTTGCGATCATATGCTTTAAAGACGAAATAAATTGTAAAAAATAAGCTATAAAAACAAAGATATCCTTCTATTTCTTATTCAGATAGAGTTAGAAATTATACCTACAGTCCCTTTAAGATAAGTTGAATACTTAATTTTACAGAATTTTAAATCTATTAATAATGGCTATTTTTTATTATTTAATCGTAGAAAACTTTAGAACTGGAGCAATTGCACACAATTCCGCAAAATTCCATGCAATACGCGAACACTTGTGCGCAATTCCGCACAACGGAATTCCAATTGGAAACCCTAATTTCCATATCGTTTTGCCCTTTACCTATAGAATTTGATACGGTTTACATGGCTGTTTTCAGACAAGTTTAAAGGTGTCCGTCCTGCCACTGCTAGAAATTCTCCAGAATTACTCCACTCTGCGTACATGGTCTATAATACAAAGCCGATCAATCGAGTCCATATGTTATTTTCATTGTCACGAGTTAAATAGTAAAAAGAACGTACATGTATAAAGTTGTAAACTCTGTTTGTCTGTCTGTTTGTTTGTCAGATCATAACTCAGGAGCCCCTTGACTGATTTGCTTCACATTTTAATGGGGGAACTCGGAAGAGCCGCGAAAACGTTCTTAACTTGGTATTGAGAATTGAGAATTGAGATTCTAAGTTGAGTGGGTCGAGTTCTACAGGGAAAATTAAGTTTCTCGGTAAAATCGACCAAGTCCGGGTAAACGGCGGGGAGTAACTGTGAGTACCCAGGGCAAAGTTAAAGGAGAAAATATTCATTTATGCTACAGCCAATGCAAAATGTTTAAATGACACAAAGTTTTCGGGCAAAATCTTATTATGAGACTCAATTCTAAAGATGAAACCAGAGAACAGTAGACTGATTGTTGTCTTTTTATATCCTAACCTACAAAATGTCGCTAAAGATTTTGAAACTTTTTGACTGGTTTTATATTTATTTTCAAATTAGAAAAGCCTAATTAAAAGAAAGAAGGAAGGCGTAGGGTTTTTATTCCACTGTTTTCTGGTTACTGCACTAATATAAGTAAAATATTACCGATTTCTGCATAATGTTACCTGAAAGCCAGTATGAATATGGATGGGACTAACATCATCATGGCCGCGTACAAGATCTATATCTCCGTTAGTATAGCTGACAGCTAGAACACTGACTTTCTAGAAAAATATCCGTTGTAATTAGATTATGATATTTTTTTACATAGTTAAAACTTAAAAAGTTAAGTAATTTTTTTGTTAAAGTATTTTCTTAGTATTACAGTTGCATGGTTTCCGTAATTCAAACCTAAAACTAATTTTAAACTGTTTGCAAAACGAAAAGCAAAGTAAGAAAGTAGAGTGTTTTTTTAACATGTGAGTTTTCTGCTGGTGTACCTGTAACCGGTTTTCAGTTAGCTGATGCGATGAGTCATCTCTCTCCTCCATATTGAATTTCTCACAGTTCCAGGTGAGATTTAGGATGGATAGGTCGGTAGACAGCTCTACCCTTGTCACAGGGTTTCCATGCAGATCCATTACCATAATGTCCCCTTGCACGGTTCCAATGTAAACCTGAATCAAGAATTCAGAGATATAATCTTAAATAAATAAATAATAAACAGGGTTCAAGCGCCCCAACGTTAGGGCTGGGCAAATTCTGACTTATTTTCTGGCCGTTCGTTAACGGTCGGTTAAAACCGTTAAAAAAGACGAGTAAGTTTTCGTTAAAGGTATTTTCCGTTTTTTTAATGCTTCCGTTTCTTAACTATAATTATTATTAACGGCGTTAACGGCAGGCATTGTTAACAGTGTTAACAGTTAATTTAAAACACATCCGTTTTGTGTTTTTTCATCGGTTTATTTATTTTTCAAAAACGGCTTTTTCCTCCCGTTAGCAATTTAAAAATTAACGAATTTTGCCGTCGGCTAACAAACTGTTCTGTTAATTTAAAAAAAAAATCTTCGTTTAGTCACTTCAGTGTGTCAATATATATAAGGGGGCTGAGAACTGTGGCTTTGTGGAATATAGGTTCAAGGTCTAGGGTATATGTATAGGGCCAAGCACTGTGGCTAGGTCAACAAAGGAAGCTTTCTAAATATCAACCAGTTTTTTACGCTGCGAACCAAAAATCGAACAGTATTTTAACAACTACTCATGTTGAACTTGAGCTAGAAACAAGCGCGCTGTATTTTAAGAATGGATATGTCTAGGGCTACAAATTAGTATTAGTTACATGGTGAGTTAAAACCTAAGTCCAAGTCGTTGCGACGCTTTAAAGTCGAGGCTGTCTAAACATTTTATGACTAACTTTCATAGTTGTCTAGATAATGGTGTTTACCAAATAACGGATCAAGCAAAAAGTATTGCAAGGATCGAAAAAGAGCTTGTAAAAGTTAACAATGCTACCCTAAAGTTCTAAAATGAATAATAAAAAATCTCCAATTATTGTTCGGTCCAGAAATCCGAACTGGAGAATATATATTTTATGGAAACCAAACCAATAAAACTGGATTTAAAGCTCAATACCTGACACTCGGTTCCTCAGGCATTAAATATAAACCGACACTATCAATACAATAACAGGAGGAGGTGGGGATCTTTCAATGGTTTCACAATCTTAAATATTTCTACAAACATGCTTTTATCTTTTTTTGAAAATAGAATTGCAAGGAATTCTAGAAAAGGAAGTTGGGTAATATTTCATAAACTATAGCACAGAGTAAGTAAAAAAACCCGAGATTATCGATGTTTTGGACAAAATTTTTGTTTGCTTCGGAATTAAGTCATATCAAAATTTAAATGTGAAGAAATAAGATTTTCAAAATATTTTTGGAACATTAAAAAAGCATTCTTTGAGACAGTCAAATTTCTTTAAATATTGTTGCAAACATGTGAATAATTGAAAAAGAAATCACAAAGTAGAAATCTAAAGCTAGGCATCCTTATCATGAATTTTCAACTTTCAAAAGATTAGCAATTCTTTTTGACCTAGAAAAAGGTTTTTAAGATGATATTAAGAATTCAATATTAAGTGTGCACAGTCCATTTAGATCCAACCTACTTATAAAAAGTCTCATAAATGTTACCGCTCTAACTCACTTTTGCTTTTCTTTAGTCCTTTATATGTACATTTAGTACTACAAAGCACCTGTCGTTAACTTTGGTTTTTAAGAAGTAATTGGCAAAATTCTCGTGGATTTTTGCTCGAAAGCTTGAGACCTTTTAAATCACAGTGAGTCCTTCAAAATCCAAATTTGAATTTAAACTTTTTCGCGGATTTTTTTCATTTCTAGTTAAATTTTTGATGAAATTCTGGAAAGCAATAGAATACACATTTTTCCATATATTTTTCCAAAAATCTCGACATTTTTATTCTCACATTTATCTTTTTATGCCTCAAATCCAAAGAAATAAAAAAATTTTAATTTTGTCCTAAACATCGATAATCCCGTTTTTTACTCACCCTGTATATATGTATAGTTTGTTTAAAGAAGTGGACACTCAATCTGTATATACATAGCTCGAGTTTGAATCTTTTGAATTGATAAAAAACTCAACTAACTCTTTCTTTGGAGGACATATTAATCGATCTATGATTTTTAAGATACGAAATTATAGCCAGGTTCTGTAAAGCAGATTATTGCATTCTTTTTTTCCCACCACTAGATAACTTACAAACCCCAATTACAATTTTTCCCTTCGTAATTCATTTGTTGAAAATAAGCTTGACACTCGAAATCTGAAAGAGCCATGTTTATTATGTTATGATATGTTATGTTATGATATGTTATGTTATGTTATGTTATGTTATGTTATGTTATGTTATGTTATGTTATGTTATGTTATGTTATGTTATGTTATGTTATGTTATGTTATGCTATGTTATGTTATGTGATGTTATGTTGTTATGAAATGGACTTATGCGTGTAATGACGGTAGTATATAATGCACAATAACTTGCTATTATAAGTGCTTAATCCGCTAGAAACAGCTGACTCATATTTTTGCAATCTGCAATTGATATTTTCTGGGGATCATTTCCGAACAAAGAGCTAATACTCTTCAATGGTGATTATCGGGTTTAATGCTTGATCCACTCTTTTTATTAGTCTCTAGATTAAATAATGCTTGTTCTCCTTTTGTTATTAATCTCCAGATTAATTAACCGATCGGGATTAAATTAAGGATATCCCATTCTAAAGTTTTCAGCTACGATCAGCTGAGAATAAACACATAGATATTTAAATAATACTTGATTAAACAAAGCTTTCAAGGGTACCGTTGTAAATCGGGTGCTGCGGTTGCATATTTGAGTTACTATAGATTTAGACAACCATAGCAATATATCAAGGAAATACAAGAATTGAGTTAGCTCAGATAATATCAGCTTGGATCTATTTACAACATTCTCAGAAAACCAGAAAATAATATTTATATTTCAAAAACAAATGTTACAAAAAATACCTTTGTTATTTTTCCAAGATGCTTGGGTTAAAACTGAGAGCAGTGGGTCCAATATATTGTTGGTAATTTTTAACGGAATGTTTCTGATATCTCTCAATTTTTATACTGCCAAAAAGTTTCCATGTAATTTTGAACAAAATGTTCATAATTTANGCGGGGTGTAAAAAGCTACACCTCCCTCTACGTCCTTTTAAAGGAATTGAGGCTTGACCACACACTAAAATTTTCAAATTCGTTTATATTTTCAACCGGATGGTGTAAACGTGGTTTGATATTTCAATCCTAGATTTTTTTTCAAACAGACTTCATAGTTAGAAATATAAAAGGAATTAAGTCATTGCCACAAACTCAAATTTTTTAATCCATATTTTTTTCAGTCCAATTTCTTAGGCATGAGATATTTCAAACTATTAATTCTGTTTGATCAAATAATAGTTTGAAATATCAAAGGTCTACACCATTAAATGACAAAGATATAAGGATTCGAAAATTTGAGTTTGTGGCTAAGACTCAATTCCTTTGTTGAAAATATATAGAAATTAGAAAATAAGATTTTGTGCAGAAAAGACTAAATTCTATTTTACCTGGTTATCTTCAGGGGTCCAAATACCGCAGGTAGCTGTAGCATTCTGTGGTAAAGTAGTTGACCAGTAGCGCTGACCAGCCACAGATCCAACCAGAACAAATCCATCCTAACAAATATTTTATTAAAGGGACTGTATGCAACGCTTCAAGTGACCCACATATACCTTGACAGCCTGAATTTGTTGTAAAAAATGTGCTATACAATGGGTATTCCAGATTGTTCGGTACGAGTGAATGTAAATATTGTACATGTTACACTAAACCGGTAAATACTTGTACCGGCTTGGATCATGCAACGAAGGGAGCCATGTACACCCTTAATTTATAAAGTGGCGCTCCCGATTCACAATGGTACTCTTTAGCCCTTTATCCAGCAGAGTTCAGCTGACGGAGTTGTTTTACATTTATTTTTTAAATTGTGAGTTCTTTTTATTGTGACTATTGCTCAGAAAAAGGTGTATTTTGGGGATCGGACATGCCACCAGATGAAAGGAGGGTCCTTTAAAATAACGGCTTGAGTCCCTTTAAGTTTAGGATTAATTCAGGAGATTTGGTTTAAACATTCAATAGCGTCGCAAAAATCTGAGAAGTCTTTTTTACAAATTTGTATTCTGTAAAAGTTTTAACTTTTCCACGTTGCCAAAACTTTACTCTGGCTAATATATGAGACCCACATTTCTCATTTTAAACTTTACCCCGTAAATAGACAGTCTAGATAACATTTCCAATGAGCCTCCATTCTAAAAGTGGCATTTTCTGTTCAGAATTTACTGACTAAGAATCATAGAGAATAGGATATATATTAGAGGGGAATTTAGAGAATCTCTCGGTATGAATTTTTTCAGTCCCTTTCAGCCTGAAAGGGATTTCAAAGTGTACAAATCATGTAAATGTTCACAAATGATATGCAGTAGAGTACATTAATACAGAATTTCTTCCCTAGACAATTCATTTCAATTTCGAATTTTTTAAACTGTTAAATAAACTTTATAATGAATTAGGTGAACAAAAAACATCATTTGATTTATAATTATAGCGGAAAATCATCGTTTGTAAAGTAGAAGGCATAGAGTCTATGTGAAATGATCATTGGTCAATTATGAAACCAGCCTATTTCATAATTTGGTTTTCTTTTAGAATTAATTTTAGATTTTCTATAAAATTATATTCCAGGGCCCAAAAGGTTATATAGCATAAATATGTGAAGTACATCTGCAGTATGGAAACAGTACAACAAAATGGCCGTTTTACACTTTTTTCTAGTAAATTTCCCTCTAATATATATTCTATTCTCTTGGTAAGAATGAATGAGATATCCATGATCTCATTTTGAAAATTGGTTATTTCTTATCGTGGTTTCTTTATACAAGTGTCTTACGGTTTTCTCATTAAAACAATGAAAGAAATTGTAAGGATTTGGCAAAAAACATATCTTCCACATTATTGTTGAAGCTGTTTAAATGTTAATTTTAATCTATATATATAAACTTTGGTTGTCTGTCCGTTGGTATCCAACTATGTTATTTTTTAACAGTGCATACAAAGAGAAAATGTTTAGAATTGAAATAGAAGATGGGCGCACCTTGCGCCTTGAAAGCCTTTTATTGTCATATTTTGGTAAACCCTGTATAGTTTGCGGGGGAGTTAATGAATAAGCAAGGTTTAGCTTTGCCAAAATCGCAGACTCAACATTTATATGAAACTCCAGACATCAGAATATGAAACTCCAAACATTAGATTATGCAACTCCAGACATTAGAATATGAAACTCCAGGCATCAAAATATGAAACTCTAGACATTTGAATTTGAAACTCTTGACACTATAATATTAAGCTCTGTAGTGTATTTTGATAATTTAAAAAGAATTATAATGAAAAAACTGTTTTATGTTTAACAAAAGTACAATATTTGAATCAAAAGTTTGCAAAAATAGATTTCCAATATTTTTCTGACATTGACAGATATTTTCTACTTTTATATTTCTCACTGAAGAAGGAACAACTTTATCAAGTATGGAAAAATTATATTCAGTGATAAAATCATTTTTTGAAAAAATTGAAAATGTTTGAGAAAACAGTTTTGTTAAAGCTTTGTATATTGTGTCATATACTGTATACTTTGATCAGTGTATGTATAGTGTTTCATAATATATATAATATATAGTAATGTCTGTGCTGTTGTACTGTATATTGTGTATTGTGTATAATATTGAAAATTGTACATTGCATTGTATATTATGGATAGTAATTTTGTATTGTATTTTATTCTATTGTATTGTATTGTATTGCATTGTATTGTGTTGTATTGTTTTGTAATGTGTTGTGTTTTGTATTGTATTGCATTGTGTATTG
This sequence comes from Eurytemora carolleeae, assembly GCF_000591075.1. Lineage (NCBI taxonomy): Eukaryota > Metazoa > Arthropoda > Copepoda > Calanoida > Temoridae > Eurytemora > Eurytemora carolleeae. The sequence continues at coordinate 51,969 of NW_019396325.1, read as the reverse complement.
TTTTGCATTTTTGCATTGCATTGCATTGAATTGTATTGTATTTTATTGTTTTGTATTGATTGTATTGTTTATTGTATTGTATTATAATGTATTGTATTGTATTGTATTGTATTGTATTGTATTGTATTGTATTGTATTGTATTGTATTGTATTGTATTGTATTGCATTGTATTGTATTGTATTGTTTGTATTGTATTATAATGTATTGTATTGTATTGTATTGTATTGTATTGTATTGTATTGTATTGTATTGTATTGTATTGTATTGTATTGTATTGCATTGTATTGTATTGTATTGTATTGTTTTGTATTGTATTGTATTGTATTGTTTATTGTATTGTATTGTATTGTATTGTATTGTATTGTATTGTATTGTATTATATATTGTATTGTATATTACATTATATTTAATAGATTGTACTGTATTTTATTGCATTTTGTATTGTGTTTTATTGTGTATTGTATTGTATTGCGTTTTGTGTTGTCTTGTATTGTATTTTTGTATTTTGTAATTTATTGTGTATTGTATATTGAAAATTATATATTGTATTGTATTATATAGTGTATTGTATTGTATTGTATTGTGTTTTTATTGTATTGTATGTATTTTATTGTGTATTGGATTATGTATTTTATTTTATTGTATATTGTTTTGTTTATTGTATTGTATTGGATATTTTATGATATATGGTATCGTGTATTTATTGTATCGTATTGTATTGTTTCTTGTACTGTATTATTTATTGTTTTCTATATTGTACTGTATCATGTATTGCATTGTATATTGTTCAGTGTCTTGTATTGTATTGTAATGTGTTTTGTACTGAATTATGTATTGTTTTCTATATTGTACTGTATTATGTATTGTATTGTATATTGTACAGTGCGTTGTATTGTATTGTATTGTCCATTGTATAATATATTATATGTGAACGTATGTATTACTAATGTGCCAACTTTTCCCCAAATGAATATACAGTGTCAGCATACAACAAAGAAAGCAGAATAGAATTTTTTTTTAAAAATCTTGTTTTCCAAAATTTTTTTGTATTATTTCATACTTAGTGACAATAATTAACTTAATGGAAACTTTAAAAAACTGTACTTCATGTGCATATTGTAACGAAATAAATGCAAACAAATGATAAAAATATCAAACCATGGCTATACGTGGTACGTACTATTTATATAAAGTTTGACTCCAATGAGTCTAAACTTTAGAACCCTTTTTCACAGATTAAATGTAGATTTTCCGTATTTTCAATTTTGCACTATTTTGTAATTAAGTTCAGTTTATAAGGTATTTTAAGCTATTTTTGACAGACTTTGAATGAGAGATGAAAATATACTAAAAATATTTTGAAACATAGTTAGTTGTACGTGACTCACCTGGTAACAGATTAGCGCCATTCTACCGTCATGTGACCAGGCAAAGGATTTGACCGGCGTGTTTCGGTCATTTATCAGCTCTATAGACCAACGACCCTCATACTGTAACACCACAAACATTCCCTATTTACCAAAATACGTATTTTTCCTAATCGTTCCTAAACGTTTTTAAACACGAAAAATGTACGTTATTTTGATAAAATTTTCGAAGAAAACGTTGACAGATTTGTCAACTTGTTTACATCCAAGATTTCATATGAGAAACTGAACATTTGCGCCTTCAACCTCTAACCTTTTTCATCCCCATATCTGTGCAACCTGAATGTGTAGGCCTTAAATATTTCTAACTTTGGCCTTTCGATTTAGCAGAATTCAATGACAGGAATATTAATTTAATTTAACGAATAATATGACAGAAGAAAGTTATTTATTAAGAATTAATTAGGAAAAGGAGGAGAAAACAAAAAGTCCAAAATCCTTTTATAATGAAATGAATGATGTATTCGACTAAAGACAAGATGTGAAGTGATCTGATCAAAGATGAATAAGATATCTTTATTTTTCTCATTTTTAAATTCAAGCTCCTCTTCACGTTATGCTGCCAACAATAGAGTTTATTGTCAAAACTTAATACATGAAAAGGTAGAAAAATTAAGATATCTTTCTCCTTGTTACTCAGGTAGAAGTTGAAGGTGAACTGCTGTGAATTGAATATGCCACTCTTTAAACAGATGGTTACTTAACATTACGTCTCTAAATTCCATGGATATATATAATAGAATATACAGAGTGTCCCACGAAATACGACAGTAGGAAGAGAACTTGAAGGTCGTCTTTATTTTTGATATAATTTGCTGCATTTTTTTGCTAGCCTAATATTAGAAGTAAAATTCTTTAGATAATAATCACAAAATACCCCTAGTCCTGGCATTTCCAAAATGTGGTTTGCCTTTTTAGCACTATATTGCCCGGGATAACAAGAATTTCAATCTTATTTCGACAATTTTGGTTTTATTTAACAAAATTGAAATCTGAATTAAATTCTTAATATCTATGGTAAAATTTAAAGCACAAAAAAGGCAGATTACATTTTAGAAAAGCCAGGGCTAGGATGATTATATGATATTTGTTTCAAGAATCATACAGGTTAAAGGTGGTTGAAAACTGAATGTCAAAAATAAATTCAAATATCAAAGACAACTTTTAAGTCGTCTTGCTATTGTCATGTTTCGTGGACACCCTGAATCCTAGTCAAGGTTTAATGTAATTTTCTGGCTGTAGTGTCATGCAGTTCGTTAGACCCTGGACTTACATTTTGTCATTGATTTTTAGTTGTTATCAAAAGAATTATAAATACATTGCAAGTCTTTAAAATTTTGTAAAATTTAGCCTCTTTCTTTGTATGATAGAAACAGTCGGAGATACTAAAGATTTAAACAATCTTGGTTATAATTAATGCTTGGAATTTTAGACTTATTTTCAAATATCTCAGTCAATTCTCAAGGTAAAAAAAAGTGGCAGACCGCATTTCGGAAATTTCAAAATAAGACCCATTTTTTGCTACCCAACTTTTGGGAAGCAATGTTATGTTTCCAAGATTTTAGCGACAGTAACTCATTTCTGTTTAATCCAGGGCCCACGATCTACCAAAGCTTTTCTCTGATTTGGACCCTGCCCTTATGACTGTTTAATTAAAACAAAAAGTAGCCAAATACCTCGTCAGATAACTACTGTTCAATTCAAACTTTTTTAGAAGAACAAATCATTTTTATAAAATAAACAACAGACAGAATGAACATTTCTTAGAGTGAAACTTGAAGTACACTATGCAGAGATTTAAATAAAATTCCCAAAAAATCTAGGGCCCCCTCAGCTTTAACAGCTGTGAAGCACACCCACAAAATTACATGTACGTTGGCCAAAAATAGTATAGATCGATAGATAGAGGCACATCTACAAGCGATCGTTAGATAGATAGAGGCATATCTATAACCGACCGTTAGATAGATAGAGGCATATCTTTAACCGACCGTTAGATAGATGAGGCATATCTATAACCGACTGTTAGATAGATAGAGGCATATCTATAACCGACTGTTAGATAGATAGAGGCATATCTATAACCGACCGTTAGATAGATAGAGGCATATCTATAACCGACCGTTAGATAGATAGAGGCATATCTATAACCGACCGTTAGATAGATAGAAGCATATCTATAACCGACCGTTAGATAGATAGAGGCATATCTATAACCGACCGTTAGATAGATAGAGGCATATCTTTAACCGACCGTTAGATAGATAGAGGCATATCTATAACCGACTGTTAGATAGATAGAGGCATATCTATAACCGACTGTTAGATAGATAGAGGCATATCTATAACCGTACGTTCTAGATTCCCTTTAGACATAATTTTTGCAAAAAAATACAAAATTTAAAGTTTAAAGTTGTGAGTGTTCCTTTATCCAGACGAAAATGATCCCGGTTGAGTCGCATGAGGCGAGCTTCTGATACGGCTCATTCCAGCTCACTAGCGTCACCTAGATAAAGATGAATAAAACTAAAGAAACGATTTTTTGCATCTCCATTGATGATTTTTTTAAGAATAATACATATGTGTATATGTACATATTTGTAATGAGAAAGATAATTACATATTTTGGACAATTAATAAATTTACAGAGAAATGAATTTAGAGACACCATTGGACAAAATTGATAAATATGCGTTAGTTTGCTAGGCTTTTTTACTTATAAACTGCCCCGCGAAAATCTGAAAGATTATGGTCAAAACAAAAAATTTAAAGGGATTAGATCTGTTCATATAATTTGTTAGAGGGAACATTTTGTGCAATCAATTAAAGATATATTTTATAGAGAGTACAATTTTCTAAAGTGATCAACATCTCAAGTTGTTTTGGAGCCTCTGAATAGTAAAGAACATCAGTATTATCTCAAAATTGTGTCATTCTTATCATTTTAAAGATATTGATGTTTTACCATTTTAAGTGTGAGAATCTATGTATTGCATGGCGTAAATGGAACCTAATCCGTCACTTAGGACTGATTGCAATGACATCTAGTAAACACAAAGTGAGTTTGTTTTCTCTTCAAACAAACTGAAGAAGAAAGGGTTTACTGTTTGTTCTACTCAAGACTGTATTCTCTTCGGAGTACGCGGTCAAAGAATTCGCCTTTAAATAACTTCCATTGAAATTGAGTTTAAATTCTTTAAACACTAAGATCGAGACAACTCTGAAACCGAAATTTTTCGACAGCCTCGACTTTAAAGTGTCGCAACACTTTGGACTTTGGTTTTACCTCACAAACTTACTTATACTTTTTTGTAGTCCTAGACAAATACATTTCAAATCTCAAACGCGTTTTTTATAGCTTAAAAAGAGTGATTGGCAGAATACTGCTTGGTTTTTCCGTGAAAGCGTGCACATCGTAGTTTGCAGTTGAAGGGGCGTATGCAAGAATGTTTAAATGGGGGGGGGGAGGGGAGGCATAATATTTATTAATTTTCCCCGAACCCCCCCCCCCCTCTAAGACCGATGTTTTCCTACGGTGATAACCAGAAAATTCTGAAATATGAAGACGAGTTTTAAACTCAAGTTAGGACTAGTTCAATGAACATTAGACATAGCGATTGAACAGTGTAAATAGACCCTTTTTACTTAAATTGTGCTTTGCCAAGTTAATAGCAAAAATGTTTGCTTTGTAATAACATCAAAACGCTTAAGTATTGCTATAATGTCGTCTTTCTATTCCATTTTTTCTGGTTATCACCGTACATTTCCAGGAGGAGGGGGGGGGGTACACCCATAACCCCCATTTTTATTCACTACACTTGTTCGTAAGATAAAGAAATAGAGGAGCTACAAGGTCACAATGTTGCACAAGAAATGCCTCCCTCTGTCTAATTTTACAGTGAAATATCTGTATGTGAATTTATTGTGTTTACACAAATGTTGTTATTTGATATATTTATCTGGGACCAGGGGTGGATACAGGGGGGGGGCGGGGGGACATTCGCCCCCTGAGATTTCGAGGCACTCAGAAGAAAATAAAAATGTGCTTTGCATCTTGATGTTTTTGATTCTATTTTTGGAATTTTTTGTTCCTATTTTCAGAATAGCTTCTCGATAGCATGCTTAAGGGAAAGAAACCCTAGTGCAAAACAGGAAAAATATCTGTCTTAATAAACTATAATGTGTGAAAAGTTAAAAATCTACTTTTTTAGTCTTTAAACATTAATTTTGACTCTTTTTGAGTCTTTTAAGTAAAAAAAAATTTCTCCTGCGGGGCGATTTTTTGTTCCTAATTATGAATTTTGTTTTTCTTAAAAAATCTTGCCCCCCCCCTCACTTAAATCCTGTATCCGCCCCTGTATGGGACATTATAAGTTAATTATTAGTTGATTGATTGAGACTGTTCCAATTTCCTGGCATTTTTACAGTTAGAGAAACTTACAGCACAAAAAGGTCAATCAGAAAGAGTTAAGAAACATTTCTAAAATTAAAGTTAAAATATTTTCTTGAATTAATTTTCATAACAAATTGTCATCATCAATTTTTATTCCTATTTTGTTATATTTTGCAATATTTAAATTAATAAAACAGTCGAACAAACTTTTTATTCAAACAAAAAAGTTTTTCTTGAAATATCTAAAACTCAAGTGGTAGCAAAATTTGAATATAAAAAGAAAAAGGGAGTGCGGGGTTTTTAGGTTTAAACTCTCCCAGATATTTTCAATTGTTTGCTAATATATCTTACTTATACCTAGCTTCACTGTTTTGGTCTTTCTTTTGATTTTGACGCGATGATTTTAAGACAAGGGATTTTTAGAAGAAATTGTTTCTTACGAGAAATCTAAAAAGGATTAGGTAAATGCACTTATATTGATGATCTAAAGAGAACCGATGTGAAAGGTAGAACCACCTAAAATTTACAACGATAATCATTCAAATATGTGTACGTACCTCGGATCTATGACCTCTAAGATTATAGTTTGTGCGAGCTGGGATTTCAGTAGGTTGACCTCCAGCGGAGAATGATGTCGTGTAGGTCACTCCGACAACCCCTCTGATTAAAAACAATTGTAAAAGTGATTTTCATTTCAAGACGTTGTTGGTTAACAAAAAATTTGCTTTTGTTTCAAAATTTTTACAGTCTCCAGTCCATACCCTCATCTTTAAACCATTCGATTCATTATTAATAATTATAAAAAGGAATAAAGTCCTTGCCACAAGCTTTTATTTTCTAATCCCTGTATATTTTCTACCCAATGTCGTACATCGTAGATATTTCATACTTTGAATCTGTTATACCAAATAATTTAAGTAGATCAAAGGTTTACCCCCTCAAATTGCAAAGATATAGGGATTAGAAAATTTAAGTTTGTGTCAAAGACTCAATTCCTTGGACGCGCGGTTTAAACCTCCGTGAAATTAACTTTGAAACCTATTTTCGATATTAAAATACAATGACTCCAAGAGGAACATCTTTTAGCGATAAGATGTGCATGATGTGCATGATGTGCTTGCTGTGCATTATGTGCATGATGTGCATGACCCTAAACTTAAAAAATAGCCATTGTTATTTTTTTACAACCCCTTTAAAAGAAACTATTTGATTTTACGTATACAACAGATAGAGATTGTTAAAGTTAAAGAAACTCCACAACGCCATAATTATGCAAAATTATTGCAAAATATTTGCATTGAGCCGGCGATTTAAAAATTCAAGAAAATTTGACTCAAGTCTAAGCTGTCGATGGGCCTTTTTTACGGTTTGAGCTTTCGGATTCAAGCTGCATCTTATTTTCCACGGAGTTGGTTTCTAAAAACCGGTTTAATATTATATTTGGCGGATTTTCATGGAAGGATTGGAATTGGAGCATTCCAGGTTTTTATGAGAACAAAACTCAACATTGAGCCTTATTCTCCACTGAAACCAACCAAGGTCGGTTTTATTTTCAATGGGCCTAACTCCTTAAGTCGAGCCTAAGATCTGATAAATGTCAATCATGTGACACAAGCTGTCGTCAGAGTTGAGTCTAAGATTGATCTTAAAGTTGGGTTTATGGAATTACGACCCGAGCCGAAGCTATTAAATCGCTGGCTCTGTAGAGACTGCAGGCTGGAGAATAATTATTAAAATTGTTTCGTTCCTAACATTAGCTGTAGCCAGCCAACCCTCCTGGTAGTAATTATTTCTAGACAATTTCCAACCATCCTCCTAAAGTATTATTTTTTTTTATTATTATTATTATCATTATTATTATTATTATTATTATCATTATTATTATTATTATTATTATTATTATTATTATTATTATTATTATTTTCATGTTAAAAAATTGTCACTGAAATATTTAATTGTTAAATCTTTTTGACAAAATGAAAACAAAAAAGATAATATTTTTTTTTATAAAATCCTTTATAAAAACATTCTAATGGTTCCTCTTTCATTTTCCAAAATGTTTTTTTTTTGTTTCAATTGTTTATTAAAACTACAGAAATTTAAGACAAAATAATTTAAATTTAAATCTAAAATAGACAGAAATTAAAAATACCTCTGGTATTTCTTCTGGAACCTTCCCCATCCATGATAGAGAAGATATACAGCAGTCTCCTCCACTATTATTACTGCGCTCCCAATGCAGATGCATCCTTGGAACAAAATAATTATTAAATACTTTTATAATTTGTTAAAGCAGACACGCGAAATATTAAAGGGACTGTAAAGGGAAAATAATAGGGGGTTTAGGCTGAAACTTAGACACTTTCTGAGTTGATCGCGACCTTTATGAATTCTATTTGATGTTCCTGTCTCAAGAAATTGATATAAAACTGATATAAACACATATTCAGCAAAACACAACGAATCTGAAAATTACAATAACCCAAAGAAGCCTAGACAGCTTAGGTACGCTCATATTGTAATTTGAATATATTACTTTTTCATTTTTAATAGATAATTGATAATATAATTAATACGTCTGTATCATATGAACAGAATTTCCACCAATGGCAGTTCAGTATCACAGTACTGGTACAGTCCGGTACAGTACTGGTACAGTCCGGTACAGTACTGGTACAGTCCGATACAGTACTGTTACAGTCCGGTACAGTACTGGTACAGTCCGATACAGAACTGGTACAGTCCTATACAGTACTGATACAGTCCGGTACAGTACTGGTACAGTCCGGTACAGTACTGGTACAGTCCGGTACAGCACTGGTACAGTCCAGTACAGTACTGGTACAGTCCGGTACATTACTTTTACAATATGGTACAGTACTGGTACAGTCCGGTACAGTACTGGTATAGTCAGGCACATTACTGGTACAGTACTGGTATAGTCCGGCACAGTACTGGTGAAAAAAAAGGGTTTTCAGTGATGTATTTGATACAAATAGCTGGGTAGCCCGGTAATCCAGAACACAAAGAAGTTTGTTTAACATAAGTCGGAAGTTTGTTTAACATAAGTCGGATGTTATTGTCAAAAGTCCAGCAAGTGTTTACTTTAAAACACATTTTCACGCATTGAATGTGAATTTTTCGTATTTGCAAATATATACTTTTTTGGTTTAGCTTTTTCTTAAATATTTAAGTTGGGGTTTCTTGCGCTATTTTTGAAGAATTTTGAATGAGAGATCGAATATGACTTAAAATAATCCGATAGAGAGAGGATGCATTTAGATTTAGATAAAAGAACTGAGCTTTTGTCAACTCTAGTTTTCTGATAATTTTATCTTTGCAACCTGATGGTGTAAACCGTTGATGTTTATATTAATTAGACTATTTGGTCCATATATACGACATCAGGATGCAAAGATGAAGAGATTATACCAATTCGAATATATTTGTTGCTCAGTTTCATTTTTTGTAAATTTGATTTCGACTAGAACCAAGATTTCCCTTGTAATACCAGTACTATTTGGTGTAGATTGCAGCAATTTTAGGCGCCGTTTACAGTGTGTGTGGGGGGGGGGCAATGGGGAAATTATGAATTAAAATTATATTTACATAAATATGTTTTGGTTTTCTTATCTTCATTAGTAATCCTTAACATATAGTTCCGTTAAAAAAGGTAGTTTTGGATTTATTTAAATAAAACATTTCGTTATGGGCAGAGATAATCTTTATTTAAGTTTTAACAAGGATATTTGTAGCGCGACAAATATATGCGTTAAACAAACGAATTTAAGAAAATGCCCATCCCTTGTCCATCCATTGTCAGTTTTGAATAGTATGATCTCGTCGATTTCCAGAAAATGTGGCGCTTGATTTTAACAGTTAGGGCCGCAACCTAAATTACCTTGTAATAAGCACCAAGGACTATGGACGAATCGAATTTTTTAATTTTCATGAATTTCCGGAAATTTTAGCTACTGAACCAGACATAAAAAATTATTAATCTTATTCTATTGACAACTCCAAAACTAGAACACTTCAACACTTTAACATTTCAACACTTCAACACTTCAGCACTTCAAAACTTCAAAACTGGACAACTTCAAAACTTCAAAACGGGAAAACTTCAAAATTTCAAAACTTCAAAACTCCTAAACTCCTTATAACTCCATAAATAAATAAAAAAAAAACATTTAAAATCTTATTTTTTATTATTACAGTCAAGAAATATCTGCTATTACAAATAGCAAAGGATGCATGAATCTTTGATATCGGTTGAATGTCCTTGGTTTGTTGCAGTTTGGTGTCATGGTATGTTTATGTATTGCTATATCAATTTTGAAGAGAAATAAAATGTTCGCATTAATATATGTTTCGTTACAACCCGAATACAGGATTAGTACATAAATATTTAAAAATATATCTGCGCTGCTATAAACTGGTTTTAGGGCTCGGCCCTATTAGACGAGATGGCGTAAATGACTTTACATAATCTATTATTAGAAAAATATTAGACCTGCAAGAAAATATAAAATATGCACACACAAATTTTCTAAGGGAAATTGGGTTTTTTCAAAGTATAGGCTTTCTTACTTTATAACCATGATTCTAAGTTATTGAAAAAAATTGTCCAGATTTTGCCCGAAAGATGTTTAAATCTACGTCATTCTTAGAAGTAAAAAGAAGAAAACCCACAAATAGAATTAGCTTATAAAACAAACAATCTTTTTTGGTACACTTTTTGTCATTTATCAACTATTGGAAATCTGAGACGATTTTAAAAGTTTCTCGATACACCCTGTATATCCAATATATGTAATAACCAATATAAAGTAAATGAACCAACCTTGTCCTAGTCAGCTTACAGCTCTAACCTAATGAATATTTATTAGATTAGGGGGAGGGGGGATACTCCAGGAGAACAGGGGGAAACTTATCTTCCCCTGTTGCTCGATTCCCCCATTTCTTAGGGGTGAGTCATCATCTTAGAGCGGGAGGGATTCTCTTGAATTGGCAGATGTTGGAATCAGTTCATGTTTCTCTTGGATATTAAGTTCGCCTGCTTTTCTGATTTTCCCCCTATTTTTCTGTTCTCCTTGCCATAGATATTATTTATCTAAAGTGAGAAAATTTACATAGATGAGATAAATAAAAACATTAAAGGCATAGAAAGAAACTCTCTGCTAAAGAAATTATTTTTCTCATTTAATTATGTTATATCGTAGAGAACACATAAGTTAATAAATGGACTGAAAATATTTTTGCTCTGAATAACCATTTTATTGGCGGATTTTTTAGTATCGCCTGTTCACAAAACATTGGAAGACACTGGGGTACTTTGAGTACACTGTGCAACTGTGTACGGTGTACTATATACTGTGTACTGTGTACCTTGTACGATGGAAAAGGTTTTGTTACTGTGATGGTAGAATCTCGAATAAGATGGAGAGAAAGATAGATAAAGGGGAGGCCGAGGATTTACTTAGAAATATATTGATAGATAGTTGTATTGAGGGAGGGAGGATGGTGGAAAGGGCCCGGAGGCTGAATACTTTGGTCGATAGAGGACAATCCAAACCAAACCAACTTGTTTCTATCTCTCTAAATATCAGCAATTTTATTGTACACTTGGATTCATGGCGCTTCTATCAGCAGGGGCGCAACTTAGGGGGCTGGGGAGTATCCCTCCAGACTCATTCAAGAAAAATGTATACATGGTATAAAAGATCGTAAAATGCTGCAGATTATTAAGTCTTTGATTTGTAATATATCATTTATATTTCATTTTAATATGTAAATGTAAAACAAAACAAAACTCCCCCCTCCCAACCTTCAAGCTACAATTGTAAAGAAACAAAATCCGGATAAAATAGTTTACAAAACTTTCAGACGAAACAGGGGTTTCCCCAAAGGATGAAACTGTAAAGACGACCAGGAACTTTTATGACGTTTAAATACAAGGTTGAAGTATTCTGTCGTGTGCATAGTTTCTGTTTAAGGCCTTTTTATGATTTGTCAAAGAAAGAAACAAAGGAATTGAGTCTTTGCAACAAACTCTAATTTTCTAATCGCTATATCTTAACAACCCAACGTCGTAGACCTGAGATATTTCAAACTATGGATTTAGTTTGATCAAATGATCTAAGTTTGAAATATCAAAGGTTTACACCTTCAAGTTGCAAAAATATTGGCATTAGAAAATTTGAGTTTGTGGCAAAGACACAATTCCGTTACATATGCAGGGAATTCAATTTTAATTGCGCACACAGCCGTATCTGAAGTCTCATTTTTTGTGGCTTACCCTGCATTTCAAATTTCCAAATGGTCCACGGTCCAATTTTTGTGATATTATGAGAAAACAAAATCTATTTATTCCCAAATAACAAGAAATTCAAAACATTTTTGTCTTTCAATATTAGATCTTTCATAAAAGCAGTTATCATTGAGAGCATGTAAGAATTCAATCTACGTAAGTGAAATATATTGTATAATAAGATGATCAGTTTATATTTAATTGATGAAATTGTGATTTAGAGTCATAGTTTACTGGGACAAGGTCAGAACTGCTAAATCAGCGTGGTCAGACCTAAATATTGATTCAATTCCTCTTCCATATCCTGTGTTCTTCATTCCGTACATGGATACCTAAACCATTTAGAAGTTCCCTCATAGGACATCGAGATCATGCATATCAATAAAGGTATTGAAACTTGTTGTCGAGATTATTCAAGGTTTTCGCCAAATTTCCATTTTTAAAAAGATCTGAAATATTAAAGGTTGATATCATCAGGTTGCCAAGATCAAGGGAATAGAAAATTTAAGTTTGCGTCAAGAACTTATATAACGTTGATTTAATTTCAATTAAAAAATAACAAGACTTTCTTTGACTCTAATTTATGTGTTCCGAATACTAGTAAAGATATCTGCTTGTAAACAACATCAAATGCACATCAAAATTGCCTTAATATCGTCTTCATATTATACAGTTTTCTGGTTATGACTGTAGTTAAATGAAAAACTTAAAACAATAACAAAGGCAATATAGAACTAGTTATTTATATCAAAAGTGAACAAAACCTGGGAAAAAAGGGAAAAAAGGTAAATAGGGAAAGACTTGATAAAAAATATTGCATTGTGTATATCATAAATGAAAATTATTTTAGAATTTTTTTAAACACATTTAAATGTTATAGTTTTATTACGCCGCGCTTATTCTCATCCAGATACTTATTTTCTCCGTGATTAGATCTTGCTGAATGTAACCTTCGTTGCAGAAACAGATTTGCAAATATCAGGTTTAGTATCATGATATGCATGTATGTTAAGAGTGAAAGTATACTGTTTAAAGAGATTGCTCCTATATTTGAGCGTGTACACTAATCGATTATACCATCTTGCCTGTTCAATCAAAATACAAAACATACATTATCAGTGCCATGCCTTGGTTTTACATGAAAACGAAAACATTTTCGTGCTTCAAGACAGATTTCAATAAATTTATCTTTAAATTCTTTTATTTTTATGCGACATCATTCAATGTACGCATATGAATAATATGTATAATGTATATGAACAACAAAAAAACATAGATTGTTACAAAATTCATAATTTGTAAGACGGTGTGCAACATCAGGTTGCAATTTTATAGGGATTATAAAATTAGAGTGTGAGGAGTGTAATCAGCTCCTTTAGATTCAAGATTTTTTGGTTTAAAAAAGTGTTAGTAACGATTCTTTATACTTTATGAAAAACATTTAAAAACCTAAAAAATATTATACGTTATATAGTTCACCTAATTATTTGTTAAATGGTATAAACGTGAATAGTATTTAATTTCCCTTTAAGATCTCTTCAAGAAAGTAAAAGTACTTACCAGTTTTAATATTTGATACAGACAACTTGCAGAACAAAACTTAAATCAAGATAAGAATTGAGTCATTGCCACAAACTCTGATTTTCTAATCACTATATCTTTGGAACCAAATGTTACATACCTTAGATATTTCAAACTATGAATTCTGTTAGATCAAATAATCTGAGTTTGAAATATCAAAGGTTTACAACATCGAGTTCTAAAGATATTGAGGTTTAAATATTTGATTTTGTTCCAAAGACTCAATTCCTTTATCAAACAATGGGAACAATTTAAGATCGCATCATTTTAAATTTTTATATCTTATATATTAAAAGTTGTAATCTCTGTTTGTTTGTCCGATCATAACCCAGGAACCCCTTTACCGATGTGCCTCAAATTTTGATTGGGGAGCATGGGAAAACCACGGGAGTGTTTTTTGCTTGGTTTTAAGATTTAATTTGACTTTTAAAGTTAAAATTTAGTTTCCTGGTCAAATCTATTAAGTGCGGGTAAACGGCGGAATTAACTATTAGTCCCCTGGGCATCGCTGGGTTCCTAAGCTAGTATTGAATAAAATAAAAGTACTTTATATAATTTTAATGAAATATATTTTTGGGTTGAAAATAAGAAGGTTAGAGAGTAGAGGGGGGGGGGGATATAGGGTCGACAAACTCTCTATGCGTGTATATTGTAGAAGTAATACTTACACTAGGTGTGCCTAGGATGCCTAGGGTGCACGCACCTTTTACAATCTCCCCGGCTCTTCTATAGCCATTCTTAGGCGTTCAACTCTCCAATATTCTACCCGCCATTTTTTTAGCATAAAATCCAACAGATCTCGATCTTTAGATTTAATATGTCAGAAACTTGGCAAGATTTGATACAATTTTGGGGAGAAAACACCCCTGGTTTTTAGAAAATACTTTGGGGCGGTTGCTGCCCAAAAAAGTCTTCAAGTGGGTCAGGCGAAATCTTAGGTCAGTGCACTCTCTTTCCCAGTTTTAGATACCACAGTTCCTCAGTCCATCAGCGATCTTTATCTAAGGTACAGCTTTCTCATCTAGGGGCTCAGATATCAAACTGACTTATTCCGAATATTTCTGCCTATGCTTGGACATTTAATTTTTACGTGTTATCTTATCTTTCAACCAACCAACCATTTTAATACTACAGAATTGGATTTGTTTAACTAAAATATTGGAATAAGAAACTTAAAATCTATAGTTGACCGTATTAAACCTTAATTAAACCTTTCAGAGTTATATCATCAAAATATAACTCTGTGACGGCTGTACGGAAATTATACTGTCTGTTTAATGCCTTATATTCATGATTCCCTTATAAACTTATGAGTCCTGTCTTTCTTCACCATTTAAATGAATACGCATTTAATTTAACCTTAGGATTTTAAGCGTTTCAAGTCGTCTTTATAATCTCATCCTTTCTGGGTCACCCTGTATATAAATTGTCTATATTTTTCAAAGCAACCTGCAATTATGCCTTCTCATAAATGTAAATAAGGCTCATAATCATGTTTTTTTGTCAGAGGAAAAATAATTTTAAACTGTCCAATCTAAGGTATTGGGTTTTTGCCACTAAATCAAACTTTCTAATCCCAATATCTTTTCAACCTGTAAACTTTTGATATTTCAAATTTAGATTAATTGATATAGCAGAAATTATAGCTTGAAATATCAAAGGTATACGATATCGGGTTGCAAAAATATAGGGACAGGAAGATCAGAGTTTGTGACAAAAGCTTTGATTCTATTTCAGCCTTCACTAAAGGTTAAACGCAGATGATAATGCAAAATAAACCAATTTTTTTAGTTAATTTGATTACAAATGTATCTGAAAATGTTATTTTTGCAGAAGTCTTGGAAATAGGTTGCAATAAGTTTGATTTTTATCAACTTTTCTGTCTTAGAATGCGTTTTATTTTATTGCTGTGTTTTGTGGGGCTTGCCCTCGCTAGGCCACAGGTAACGTTTTCTTAAACTTTCTATAACAGGCTCATTTTTCTCAATCGGTTCTAACATTTAAACTTTTTATTAGCTTTTAGAGATATGTTTAGCAATTTTCTATGCATTTAAGGTTTAAAGATCCAAAAGGTCTCTAATGTTCAATTAATTACAAAATTTTATTATTTATACTTTTTTTGATGAAGCAAAATCTTTACTCTAATCCAATATATGTAAACGATTATTTCAGCTTTTGCGAAGGCTTTTTATAGTCTAAAAACTAACCACCCATTTCTTATCAAAACACAGTCTTAACTACTTTTTCGATCAATATATATGTTAATTCTAAATATAGTGTAATTACTCCTAGAAGAACAATAATATTTTGTGTGTAATATCAAAATATCAAAATTCTAACGAATATATCAATTTGTGAGTTATTTCTTACATTCTGTTCAAAATTTAGAACAAAATTTTCGATATTAGATACTTTCTAACGGTTTAAGTAGGAGGACGATGTTGCAGCTTCTACTGAAGCTTCTGACCCCACAACTACTGAAGCTGCTGTAGCTGAAGCAGCTGTCAAGGATGCTGAATCAGACGCAGATTCTACCACCACAACTGCTCCTGAGAGAGTGGGATCTGAATCCGGGTCTGAACAAATAAATCTTGCTGACACTTCCGAGTTCAATGATCTCTTAGATGTTGTTGAATCTGGACTTGACACCGATGCACAGGTATTTTTACTTCCCCGTTTCTTAGGTCAGAATTGATAAGTAGAAAGGTGTAGTGAAACTAGTTAAACTTCATCAGAAAACGCAAAGTGAATCGGAATGCAGGTTATTAGAATAAATGGTTTAAAAAATATAGATGAATTTAGTTTTAAGTTCCTCAGTCCACTGCTTTTATAAAACCTTTATTATTTAGGTCGCATTCCTTAAAACCAGTTTCTTAGATGTTTGAGTAAATAAAACGAGGTCATTTAACGACATATGAACAAAATTTGAAAGTACAGGGTGTCCCAATAAAAATTTATATACGGTCAAGTGTACTGTGTAATATTGAATAGGTGCAAAGTGTTTAAATTGAATATACCATATAGTGTATTTTATGTACTTAATTATTTTTTGTGGTATTTTTATAACTGCTGGGAAGCATCATAGATTAATTAAAATAAAAGATAGGACATTAGATGTCGCCTTTTCAAGATTTGGATGAAACTCGTTCACGATAACCTTGAGGCAGAATCCCAGAGGAGTTTCGCGCAGTCGGCGTAGAATTACAACACAGAGAAAGCCTGTTCTACGCCGACTGCGCAAAAATCCTCTGGGCTGCTGCCTCTGGGTTATTGTGAACGTTTTTCATCCAAATCTTGAAAAGACAACATTTAGTGTCCTATCTGTTATTTTAATTAATCTATGGCAAGCATCGTTAATGAAATACTCATTCGTCAGTAAATTGAAATGTTTTTTGGCACACACTGTATATCTGAATTCCTTGATAAAATTAAATCCTTAAACATGTATTTGAAGCAAACTGATTTAGAAGCTTTGCGCTTTTTAACATTTTAAAGTTTTTTATATTTTAGGGCAGAGCTTTGTTTGTAACTGTATCTATGATTTCAACCTCAACCATCCCCGCCGTCCCCCTAGAGGTCATTCTGTGTTACTGATCTGTGTAAGCTCTATCATGAGAAAGGACTCTTAGTAATTTTTCATAAAATTTGTTTCTTTTTTCACAGATTCAATCTTGAATATGATTATATTGATGCTATAGCGGAGGTGTAAAAATATTTGTTTTGTCATCCTAATCAGTTTTTCAAAGGCGGGACGCAAAAAGAGAAGCCCAAACAACCGTAGAAGCATCCCTCAGCTTTTGGAGAAGGAATCTGTAGAAATGGAGCAAACTGAGGTCCTTCCTTACAACGGATTCGCTGATGCCATCGTAACCAGAGAAGACGGGCTCCCCGCTACCATCTTCGATATCCTTCCCACCAAGACCTCAGCAGCAGCTCCTGCTTTCGATCCTGAATCATTCAATGTTGATGCTGTTATCGACCAAAATGAGAGCGTTGTCAGTTCTGGTAAGGTTGAGTGGAGAGATGTTTACGCTCGAGGATTTACTCCTTGCGGAAGGTACAACATACTAGAGATTACAAACACAATCGGATTGATTTTTTCTATTAAAATTTTTTGTTCTAGGACCGATGGAAGACGACCCAGGATTCTTGAAATTGTGACTGGAAACACTACAGTCACATCCTTCGCCACAGTGCTTACTACATCAATAGTACCTACCACTGTCACATTCAGTGTCACCCTCACAGTAAGCTTTTTTCTCATTAAAATAAGATTTTTTAATCTTAAAACTTTTATAATATTTTTTTATTTTTGTCAGTGTACAACGGCTGGATTTACTTTTGGAGTGCCCGCCTGTTAATAGATCTACAGTACAGTACTAGACATGTACACCTGCAGTACACTACTAGATATGTACACAGTAAAGAAGAATCTCAAAATATTCAAGTATCAACATATATTGTATCAATGGTTATATGTTTAATAAATATAGATTTCGGGAGAAAAGTAAATTTAGGAAAGTTAATTTCGTTAATGATATTTTCTGTTTGTTAAAGCTACCGTTCGTTAACAATTTCAATATTATTAACATTGTTAACGTCAGATATATTTTTTTAATCATTAATAGTGCCACCCGTTAATGATTATATTATGCAAAAATTGCTGGAAAGATTTGAAGACAAGATTCTAAAACATCAAAATCAGAAGACGACCTTTAAAACATCAAAATATAAAAAGATGTCTTTTATTTTCTAAAAGTTGAATGTCATTTTTAGCAGAAAACGAACAAAAGTCGCGCTGTTTCGTTAACGGAGCTTTGCCCAGCTCTAATTAAAAATAGAAGGAATTAGATTTAAATTCTTTCCTACATTAAATTATATTTTTAAACCTTCAAATAATTTCAAAGAACGTATTAAAGCCATGTAACAGCCATCTTCATCACAATTTTGCAAAGAACCGACTTTAAATGGACTGCAAGTGTAATGTTAAGTGACCCTCCATGATAGCAATATCCAATTTATCCTTGAAACCTTAATCTCATCAAAAATCTGGAAGATAATGTCGTCTTTCTGACTCGAAAAGTTTTGATTTATGTTTGTGATATTCTCCATTTTTCTCCAACAGCAAGATATGCGTAAGCCGCTTTCGCAAGGAACCTGCACAAATGAAAATAATCATTTTTATAAACTGCATTTCTAACAATACTTGATCAGAAAAAGCATTTAAAGTTACCTAGCTTTGTGAATCAGGTCAATGGACATGTTTGCAGGAAGGATCACTTGTAATTACGTTTACAGTCCCGTTAAAGTTTCACCAGAATAGCTCTCAACAATTAATGGCGTCGAAAAGAAAGGCTTCCAAAATATTAAAACTAAACATCTAAAACATTACAACTGAATCAGAGGCGTAGTCAGGGGGGCTATGGGAGCTAACCCCCCCCCCCTCTCTTAGAACAGTGAAATTTATGAACTTCAGGGGGTTGTCAGGCCCCAACGGATGTTTAGGCGAATCTATGTAAAGAAGTCACAGGAAAAATGTTTCTGGATAAAAAATCGAGAATTAAAACTTTGATAAAAGTCCCAATTTTCTGAAGTCCTAGGACAAAATTTCACTGGAAATAAAGTCCTGAGTTTTGTATTTCTAGGACTTTTTTATTAAAATAATATGGGGGCTGCCAATAAAGTTTTAGGAAATAAGATCACAGGAATTATAGTTCTAAAAAATCCTTTGTCTTGGGAAAATGAGGTCAAGTCTTAGACATTTTTATAAAACGGACTTTTCTTCTATGGATCTGCATATTGAACATAGTCAGGGGTGTTTTTAATATCAAGCCCCTTGTTTCCATGGTTGTAAACATCTTTTGTTTCCATTCCACTGTAAAAGGACTTTTTTCCGGAGACCTTTTTTTTATAAAAATAAAGTCTCGAAATGGTAGGACTTTATTTTCAGAAACTTTTCATTTCAAGAACTTTTTTCCACAAGACTTTTTTAGTGCCAAAATTTAGGACTTTATTTCCGAAAACTTTTTTCAAAGAACTTTTTTGACGGTTACCGCCGAGGCCCCCCCTGAAAAACAAAATTGAGCCCCTTCCCCTGACTACGCCCCTGAACTGAATGGTTGATAACTAACTCCTGATTTTAATATGAAATATATTTATTGAAGAAATTATTTGACTTGTATAATTATCATAATTAACAAAACTTACGGAAAATACATATAATATTATTACATGTGTACGAGTACAATGAAATGTTTGATATATCTATATAACAAAACTTTGACACTAATATCTAACAGATAAGCTTATGTTGTACACAATAGCCTGGATAACATTTGTAGGAGAAATGTAATGAATGTGCAGTTTTCGTGAGCATTTCATCTATTTCATTTTTTATCCGAGCTAGTTAAACATTGTTAAAGGGATTGTAAGCGTAGCTTCAAGTGACCCTCCATGCGAAGATGTCAATGCCCGATCCAAAACGATTACTTTAAAGCTTTGTCCAATCAAGTATGAGTTAGATATCAATGTTTATGATTTTGAAAACAGATTTTTTCACATTTTGGCTTCTCAACAAAAGAGACTCGTGCATTTAAACTGCATGATAACATTTAGGAATTATTAGAAATGCGCACTTTTAAACCTAGAACCACAACACTTGAAATTACGATACAATACCTTTAACCCAAACATTCTCTTCATTATCTACTTATCTACTTATGGTCGTTAGATATTACGAATAAAATGTTAATGATTTTTCTTACAGTG
This sequence comes from Eurytemora carolleeae, assembly GCF_000591075.1. Lineage (NCBI taxonomy): Eukaryota > Metazoa > Arthropoda > Copepoda > Calanoida > Temoridae > Eurytemora > Eurytemora carolleeae. The sequence continues at coordinate 31,489 of NW_019396325.1, read as the reverse complement.
TTCACATCATTTTCTACCAAGAACAATTTGAACAAATAATTAATATATGACCCAAGCCAAAATATCAAAATTTGGCACGTAGCGAATTGATAAAAAAGCACCTGAAATTCAAATGTAAAAAATAAACGTCCCTTTCGCGCCGAGGGAGAAATATTTGTTAATTTCCATTTTTGGCTTTTTATTGATAACCCAATACTTGGAATTCCTGGAACCTGTTGGTGATTAAAAATTATTTTTTGCTTTCAAAAATTCTGAAATTGTGCTATTAGCAGGAGAAAAAATACTATTTTGAATTATAATCATCTAATTCAGGGTTGTTTTATTGCATTTCTGCTTCTTAATTTCAAGAATCTCTCGGCTTCCTAATGTAAAGCCAATAATGGACTCTAGGTGCTGGAGTCTATACAGATGTATACTGTTGGGTGAGCAGAATAAAAGATATCAACATTATATTGAGCTAGAGAATATAAAACAAAACAATTATACATACAATAATACAATTTCTCTTCGACATGAGTGTGTCCTTTTGAGCGAACACACTGAAGTCTGTAGGCTTTCTAGCTTACTTCTAATTTTTAATAATTCATATAATCAGAACTTTTGAGAACTTGAGAAATACTGCATGAAAAGTCCTATCATGTACATTTGTGTATAGCTGTAAAATTAGACAAGTCTTATCAACAAAGCCATTTTTATGATTAAACATTTATAAAAATGATGTAGGCAGATTTATACAGAGTGTCCCAACTTGGAGTAATGTAAAGACGACTTGAACATTTTGCTTTTTGATGAATTACAAACGTGAAAAGAAAAACGGTTGTTAAAATCGTCCAAACTTTCTTTTTTTTACGTAGGATATAACTATAAGCGGAGATGGAGGAATATTTTTAAAAATCATGAAAGATAAGAAAAAACTTGTTGTATGTTAGGACACCCTGTATTGTTGAACATTAGATTGATTGATGGATAAATAAGTTGAGTTTAAGGGATGTATTTAACCTTGTAAGCTGAAATAAACTCATAAGGATCTAGATTACAGATAAAGGGACTGTACATGTGTTTTCTCTAAATATAAACAATATGATTTTTACAACTATAGATTATTTTTTGTCCTTATGCAGGATTTTTCATAAAACTCATTCTTTCTCGGGGTTTTTAAAGGTCTTTCCAGCTAGTGACAGCAAAACCTGCTAATCTTGCGATTTTCTAGTTTTTTCTTCAAACTATTAAACCATAAACCTAATTTGAAAATTTAATAAATGTCGTCGTATTTTGAGCAATGAGCATGAGCGTGTACAGACTCTTTATCTGGGCAAAGGTTGATTATTTATCCCTTAAACACCAACAATTTATCCTCCTGCAGTCATACGGAGTCCATGCTTGTGGAGTTGGCAAATCGTTCCCCTGAACAAAAACAAACGTTAATTTTACAATATTTGCAAAGTTTTTAAACGTTCATTTTTATATTTGTTCACCCATATTTTCCCTAACCTAAAAAACCGCATAACAAAATTTTTAATGAAATGCCTTTTCATTTGTAAACAAAAAATACGCTGCACTTAAAAATCTAAATTGACCGCTACATGGTTTCTTTCTCTTAACAAAAGGAGAACACCAACTATCCAACTTTTGTTAACCATTCAATACAATATGTGCAGTCGGTTAACAAAAGCAAGATGTAACTAAAACGGCCATCAGTAAAACTTGCTATCTATAGTTTCAGAAGACAACACATTTCAAGCGCTAATTAACAATCAAACAATTCTACATCTTAAATTAGCTAAGCAAGTTATTCTGAGTACTGAGCTGAAAACAATTATTCTAAATTATTAAACAGACATGGAAACCATGAACATGCATCGGGGCTGGTCTGTGACTGCCTAAAGACTATCTTAGAATGGTTGGGACTGCCCGGGACGGTCTAGGACTGCTTAGGACTGCTAAAGACTATATAGGACTGCCAAATTCTGTCCAGGACTGATTGACTGCGTGGGACTCCCAGGGACTGCCTAGGACTACATAATTTAAGCAGGGGTTCATATAATTCCATTTCTTGCAGTAAACATTCTGCAGTATGGAATTTTTTTCTAAAATTTGACATCATACTTCCAATTGTTCACAAAAACAACATCGTTAATTTCTGGCCCTAACATCAATCAATCAAGATGGAATTATAAGGCCCCTAAATTTAAGGCCTTAAAATTTTAAACCAATAAGCTGCATGCTATTGAATAAATAAACGCAGTTAAGTATTCTGACTAGTTAGACAATAAAAAGCCAAAATTATGTCGTCCTGTTTATTTTGTTTTTTTTTATTAAGTTTATAAATCACATGCTTGAAATAAAATAAGCAGTGACATGTTTTCTAACCTATTTCCAATACTTTAATAAACGTATTTTTGTTTTAATAATTTTTCCCATTCAAAAACTTTTTTTCCCCCAAAAAATTCGCATTTTTTTTTCCGTGAAATTTTCGCATTTCTTATTTCGCAAAAAAATCGCATTTTTTCGCGAAACAGATTAAAGCAAAATTTCCCGAAAAAAACAAAAATTTTGCATTTTTCGCCAGCAAACGAAAAGCTTAAAATGCGAAATTTTAGCGAAATGATTTACTATTCGCTGGAAACCCTATACATAAGCGTACAAAACAAAAATGCCAGCTTCATAAATTTTCCAAGATAGAAAAGAAATTACAAGAGCAATTGAATAATATATCGCTCAGCCTGGCAGACAGTTGAAAATTAATATATACATTTTTACATGTACCCAGTACAAACGTACAAAAGATGTGCGAAGGGAGGAAGGCCACCCACAACTGTTCACAACAACGATCCCCCAGAGGGCTTCCAATCCACATCGATCCACTTTCTTCCGAAGGGCTTAACTTTCAAACAGTTTTGGGCCGGAACCCTCAAACTAAGCGTCTTGCCACAAATATATTTTGTGACGTCCTTCATTTGCGGGTCGAAGGCAAAAAGAGTGCGGGTTGCCTTCCTCCCCTCCATGAACCACAACATTGCTAAATCCAAGATGAATGTAGCGGATGAAGTATACTTGAATTAAAGCAAAACAGGGGTTTCCAAGATCTGCTGCAACTTTTGTATCTTACCTTCAGGTTGGCAACGTGATTTTTGAAAGAAAAAAATATTTCAACAAAATATAGCTTTGGATGGAAAAAAATCTGAAAAGACCTCTTCTAAAATTAAAAAATATTTAGAGCCACCATTTTGTACAATTCAAAATCAGGGTAATGATAACAAAACTTGAACTTTTCACTTACTTCTATGCGTTTTTGCGCTGAGTTTAAACAATGATGCAGCAGACCGATACAACCAAGCAATAAATATTAATTTAACTTTAACTCTACTTTTAATCTATTTAACTCGCCTATTTCTCTATATTGGCTCATTTATCACAGAGAAAATTGATCTGAAGCATAATTTTTATTAAAAAACAGAATTTTAATTTGAAAAATGAATATTACGCGACTGCGCGTGCTTACCAATAGATTCGCAAGTGTGGAAATGTGCATGTGGGGGAAGCATGGGATGCTCACGATGAATATATTTCTTCTTCCTATGATAAAAATATAACTGTCCACTAGCCTCTAATTCCAATCGTCAAACCGCTTTATGTATGATACAAAGTGGTTATTGCTAACCAAGCTATTGCAAGCTCTCACGCTAAAATCGAAAAAAAAACTTTTAAAAATACATTTAACATGGTCTTATGGCGTAGTGTGAATTGAAAAATGTTGCAAGATTTTAGAACTTTCCTGAAACAATTTTTGGTTAAACATTTTTAAAGAGGTTTCAGCGATAAAAGACGTTCTTAGGTACTCAATTAACATTTTTATTTATCGGGACTCAATTTTTGGTTACTAGAGTTGTTTACGAGTACAGTTGAACAATCTAGATGTTGTTCATATGTGCACAATTCCAAATTTAGATTAAATTTTAAAAGGATGTCAACATTTTTGAAAAAAGAAAAAATTCATTTTTATGTAATTTTTCTTCATAATGTTTTTAATTTCACCTGTATCTTCTACAGTATACAATGAGTCCAATAGCAACAAATGACGCTATCCCCATACCCAGGGCTATCAACATAAACTCGTTCACTTCAGTTTCTTTTAAACCTGAAAATTATTTGATTACTGCCACAAAATCTAATTTTCCCAACGTGAAGGTTACACCATCATAAAAATAAACAGATAAAAAATATGATAAAATTAGAGTTTGAAGCAAGTGATATTTATTAGAGATATTTAATCTAAAGTCGTATTCTAAGAATTGTAAATGAGAGTTTAAAAATGGCCGAACACCACAACATTAGATCAAACAGATTTGTAGTCTTTACTCTTTATTAATAAGATTTTTCCGAAGAATAATGTTTTCACTCCGAAGGATGACAACAAAATGTCTCAATTGTTTTCTCCATATTTTTAAAGATAATTTGAAGAGTAATTTAGGTATTATTAAGCCAATGAATTTAAAGCAGAATTTGGGCTAGAATAGTAATCCTTTATTTTGTTATTATATTTACTAATTTCCTCAAATATCTAATATTTTTGCGTGAAAAAAAAGTATATTAAAATTGTAAGTTGTCAAAAAGGGATTCACTCTCACAATAAGTTAGGAAATTAAATATATTCTTAAATCCATTTTAGTTTTGAAGAAAAAGTAATGAATAATGAACAAAAAACTACAAAAAAATAATATTGTAATATTCATTTTTATTAAAAAAATAAGATAAAAATGCTCTTACAATCCTCCTCATCCGAGTTGTCTTCTGCCCCACAGTTCTTAACATGGTTGCACTGCAGACTCCTAGACAATTTGGACAACTGTAAAAACAAACAAAATAATATTTCATTGCTTCCAAGAAATATCGTTTTAAATAACTTATTTTATTTAGTTTAAACCGATCCGCTATGGATTTTGTGATTTGTGATTAGTATCTTTAAAAATTCCAAAAATCAGCTAAAACAATATGTTTAATGTTAAACGGGGTCTGTCCTAGAAAACGACTTTTGGACCCCCCCGCCCCCCCCCCCCCCCCCCCCTCCTATCAATTTTGTACATAACCACTTTTTCAATTAAATTAGTATTTATTTAGGGTTAGGTTAGGTTAAGACACTTTCTGGGGAGAGCGCTGCGGCTAGGATAGGCTAGGAGGCCGAGCGATGCGGCCACATGTCTTACGTTTAAGATCCATTTACAAAATTGATAGGAGGGGTGCCCAGGGGGGGGGGCGGGGGGTCCAAAAATCGCTCTCTGTGAAATTACCCTTAAACGCTTGATCTTGCACGTCCAACTAAAGTAATTTGAAAATAAGATTAAAATGTTTTGAATACAAATATTATGTTTAGAATTTCTACTATGTAGCCGGATTACTTTGTTCTTCTCATACTTATGCGTATAATCAAAACTAAAGGAGCTACGAAGTGACAAAGTCACACCAGTAGTGTCTCATAAATTTGAGCCTCTACTTGTGTCTAGTTTACATTGCTTGACATCCAATGAGAATCAATGTTGCTGAGTTGACGTTTTCTAAGCTTTAAATGCGGTCTTCCATGCCAAAAAAAGACTGCAGTGCAGATCAATGATTGCAGAAACGATTTAAAAATCTGCACTACCCAGTTTTCTGGGACACCCTCTACCTTGCGATGCAGTATCCAGATGTACGACACAGGAATTCGTTAGGCCCAGTACAACTGATGGATTCCTGAAAACATTTTTAAATATCAATTTGTGTTTCCTATGAAAAAATCTTGAACTGCTGTTTTATCTTTATATCTTTATCGTACGTAAAATAAATATTTCATTTTCAATTAAAAAAATTCGAGGATTTTGAGTAACGAGAAGCGTTTAATCTCCCCGCGAAAAGAGAGTTTTAAACGTTTTAAAACGATTAAGATTAATTCCTTTTATCTAAAAGTTCCCAGCTCTAAAGTCTGAACTTTCTATAAAGAATAGTCTTTTAACGTCACTAGTTCTTCAAATAGCAAACTTAAAATTCGAATTTTCAAGAAGAAAATGATGGATTTCTCATGAATCCTTGATCAGACAAAACTTTGAATGCTACACGTCACTTTAAATGTATTTTATAAACTTTTACAATGCAATTAATGTTTACCTTAACTTCTGTATAAATAGCCTTGAACCCCATTGCTCCCACTGCTTTCCGAGCCAGATAAAACCTGAAGAAAAAAACAAAATATATAACTTTTTGATTTTTTATACAAAAAATTTGTCAAGATATATTGCAACATTTGTCAAGATTTAGTGTTATATTTGTATCTATTTGTCAAGATTTAGTGTAATATTTGTATCTATTTGTCAAGATTTGCTGTAATATTTGTATCTATCTGTCAAGATTTGGTGTTATATTTGTATCTATTTGTCAAGATTAAGTGTAAGATTTGTATAAATTTGTCAAGATTGAGTGTAATATTTGTAAAAATTTGTCAAGATTTAGTTTAATATTTGTATCTATTTGTCAAGATTCAATGTAATATTTGTATCTATTTGTCAAGATTGAGTCTAATATTTGTATCTATTTGTCAAGATTCACTGTAATATTTGTATCTATTTGGCAAGATTCAGTGTAATATTTGTATCTATTTGTCAAGATTCAATGTAATATTTGTATAAAAATATGTATGTACAAAGCAGTATAAGACTTTCATGATTCAGATTAATGTTAATTTTCTTGGTAGTATATCTCAGTTAAAATGATTATAAGAATTATTGTTTTAACATCTTCCCCCCCCCTTTCAATAGTCTGTTGATCTCTATAAAATAGTAAAAACTAAAATATTTGTTAAAAATCTGAAATCATTCTTACTGAAATATCAAAGAATTATATTAGAATCCTAATAAATATTTACTTACGAAAGTCTCATGACATGACCATCAGATATAATCTCCTTGTATTGGTCCAAAGTGTCACCACACAACTCTACACCAAACAAACAAAAAGTTAAGAGAGTAAAGAATGAAAGAAATTGGCTTCACAAAAATATGAGCTGTGTTCAACATTTATAGTTTAGTTGTCACAAACTCTGATTTTTCTAATTCCAATGTCTTTGCAGATTGCAACGCAATGTCGTAGACTTTATATGTTTCAAACTATATATTCTGGTGATCAAATAATCTAAGGTTTACATGATCGGTTTACACTAAAAGAATTCGAAAAATTTTAGTTTTTGGCAACGACTCAATTCTTTTGTTTTTAATTACTTTTTGCATATAGGTGAGCCCCGTCCGAACGTTTTTACATTATTCATTAATGTAATAATATTTTTAAAATGAAAAAAATATAATAAAAAATCCTATCAACAATCTCTTTGCATTTAATTTATGTTATCAATTTGTTAATTAACCGTGAATGAATTTATATTTTTTCATCAAATATTTATTCAATTTCAAACCCTCATACTATTCTACACATTGTATTTTTAGTTGAATCTATGAATGGTAAAGACTGACCCGGCCATGATTTTTTCTTCAATTTTTCGTTTTTTTATTTTTTTGTTTCCTATTGGAGTTCGAGCAACATCCTTCCACGGCCAAACTCTCAGTGCTGCAGCCGGACATCCACGCTCTAACGTACATTAATTTAAAAATAGAAATTAGAATTAATGAATAAAAAGGACTGTCATTTCAAGTGATCTTCTATCTGAAGAGAGGGATATGTCCTATGCACGACGATACTGTTAAAACTCAAATAGATTATAGTACAATAGCTAGCTGACAAGACAACAGAGAAATGGACAAACTATACACGACGTCACAAGTGTCAAATATAACAAGGAAAACGACATTTTTGCCCACTAGTTGACATATTTTCCAAGATCAAATATTCAACTGTAAAAAAAGAAAATAAAAACACAAAATTGTACTCATTTCCCTGTAAGATAAGCCAGAGTTAAGACAGTTACAGAGATCGATTATCAGCTAAAATATGCGATATTTTCCACAGCATGTATTCAGGGTCGATATTTAAGGATCCTTTGGATACAAAACACAAAATCTTCAAAAAATCGACTGAATTCATAAATGCTATGTACATGTTTAAAATTGGAGTATTTCTTTAAAAGTTGTAATACAACCACTTAATGGGTATTATATTCAACAAGAGGCCGTAAGATGGCACTCTGAAAACCTATCGTAAAAACGTAGCATGTCTTGCCGGGTCAACTTAGGCCTACGTAGCCCATCCTGTGAAAGGAGATAAGCAGTCTGTGTAGTCTGTGGCTAAAACCTTTTTCTAATCAGTAATATGGAAGATATAGAGTCGTTTCAAGTGTGTTTAGTTTTGACAATATCCTCCATTGTCTTTGTAACAAAAACCACAAGTTACTTTTACAGAGAACCCACAGTTGAAAAAAATCTTTTGTAAGGTGAAAAAGAATCTATTTGGGTATCTTATTCATTCTTATCATATGAAGCATTCAAGAGTAGTGTGAGGAGGAGGGAGGGGGTGCAAGGCCGCCATGAGCCCCGCAAAATGGTCTGCAAGCCTCCGCGCGTTTACGCAAATAAGTATTTTAAATGACCTGGCCCTACCCCTAAACGTTAGAATAGATATTATAGAAGACATTATATCATTTTTCAAAGAAAATATTTAATCTTTAAATAGTTATGCAGTGTTATCTTGAATATCCAAGAAACATTGCATAACTATTAAAATAATAAATAGTCAGGTAATTATAAATACTCATCTGCGAATCCAGAGGCTTGGAAACCATTTAGCGGGGCTCATGGCACCTATTAGGAGTCAGATATGTAACTCTCAAAAGAAGGGTCACTTGAAATGACGTATACGGTCTACAGTCCCTTTAAATTAGTATATTTTACCTCCTGGGTTCCCTTCAACCTCAAAGTTGCTGAAATATAGAAGGATCCTGTATCCAGGTTTAGCGTATACAAACCAATGGCACACTTTGTTCCCAGAGTCTAAATATTAACGTTGCTTAATTTTAAAAATTAAAATTAGTTCTTCGTTCCTTGAAATTGTTTTCTAGTTCTCTATAAATATTTCCCTTGTCTTGTGGTTTGTCACGTGACACAAGGTTTTCAGTTTTCGCGTTAAAAAAAAGAAAACTTTCAAAATTTTCTGAAGGAATTGAGTCTCCATGAATTCTGTTAGATCAAATAATCCAAGTTTGAAAAATCAAAGGTTTACACCATCAGGTTGCAAAGATATAAGGATGAAAAAATTTGAATTGTGGCAAAGACTCAATTCCTTTGCCAATTTTAAAACCAGAGCGTTTAGCAAGAAATCAATTAAACAAAAGCTGTTAGAATTTGACTACCAAGCAATTTCAAGTGACGTTTTAAATAAGTTTCAATATGTTTTACACAGTAAATAATTGTATTATGTCTAAAACTTGAAAAATCACTAGGTTCTAATGTTTAAAATATAAATACATGCAGTTTATGTGGAAGTAAATTCATAATATGTAAAATAAATTTACTTCACTCCTCATTTTTGACAATTCTTAACCCTATTAAGGCTAGGGGGGTGAATCTATGTATAGCCTGGGGGGGCGTTTGGCGCCCCCCCCTAGAAAAAGGCCTTAGAGAATAGGTAGAGGGTTGAAATGCATGTTCATAACCCAATTTGTCGTAGCCAGCTCAAAGAAATAAAAATTATACCGATAACTTTAAAAGTTTGGGCGCTAGGGAGGATGGAAAAATGCCTAAAAAGGGTAAAAAAATGAAAAAAAATATTTTTTTTTGTTTCAAATAAATATCAAAGTGTGACGCATGTTTCTTTATGCATTTTTCAAGGGCTTTTCAAAAATATAGTGTTTAGATCTGTAGCTTTAGTCACAAAAAAGTTTTGGGCTATTTTAGATTTTTTTTTCACAGACAGGACTTTTTTTCCGCCCTGTACCCTACCCTTACCCTATAGATTTTAAAAAATATATTTTTCAACAAAAAATCCATTAAATTATTATTCATTAAAAGTCACAAAATTTCACGGTGATAGTGTCAAAAAAGAGAGTGCAAAGACAAAAAAAATACAAATGCCCCCCCCCCGCCAGCCTGTTTAGGGTTAAAGAAAAAAAAACAAGAATTTGTTTTTAAAAACTTCTTTGTTTTTGTAAAGAACAAAAAGCTAATGACAAATGATACATCATTGGAAAGCTCTTAGCTCTACTTTTCGAATCTGAAAAAAAATTTGCAATTTACAAAATGCAATCAAGAAAAACTAAAAATGTGCAAATTTCTTTTGACGGATTGTACGCAAATAATTTGCAAAACTTGTGCAATCCGTTTTCTTATGCATAGAATTCCGAAAAGTTAAAAAAATATCAAAATCTGACAACTGAAAGTGGGTCAAAACAAAGAATTAGTTTGTTACAGGAAAAATTGGTCACTCAAGTAGTGTGCCTATAAGGACTCAGGCAGTTAGTATAAAAGCTCGGTTTAAACCTAAGGGGAGGGCTCATGGGTATTTAGGAACAATTTCAACAGTCTCAGACCAATACTTTTTGAGTTCTGAAAAAAACTACAGATGGGGTCAAGCTGACCCCCCCCCCCCCCAAGCAGGAATAGGGTTAAAGGAGGGGTCAAAGTTTTACAAACGAGGATTGAAAATCAATTTCGATTCAAGCTGATTGTATCCAATTGCGAGATTTACCAACTTTTAAATGTAAAAGTCAGAATCCGTTAAAAAGCAATTATTGTTATTTTCCAACAATTAACAAAAATCGACTTTCTTTAACTATTCTAGTGATAATTTTTAAATTACAAGAATGTATCCAAATTATTTAAAATACTACCAACTACACAGTGACATCCAAAAAAAGGAAAATAATCGTTGTCTCAATCTTTCTTTTTATATTTCTCTGAAAACTACCAAGTACGTAAAAAACGACAGTTATTTCACTATTTAGTGGTAATCACTGTACAAGAGTTTGTAACCCCCATGAAACAATTTAAAACATTTTATCGTTATGCATTTAAGAAATAAAAAATATTATCAATATTCTAGTTATTTAGCAAAAAATCTAATTTAAAAATAAACAAAAACTTGAAAAATGTATAATCATGCACCCTCAGAACTAACAACATTATGATACAATTTAAAGGAACTATAGACGTAATTTCATGTGACCTTTCATTTTAGAGTCTCCGATTGATGGTGGCGCCCTTTAATTCTAAAATCTGTGTCTGATCAAGGATGACTGATAAATCTTTATTTTTCTCCCGGACAAATGAACGACTTAGAGAATGAACAGTTTACGATCTTTAATCGAGTTTTATCTATATAAAAATTGAGAAATTACGTGTATAGTCCCTTTCTGCAAAATACATTACTGCCTGCACAATCTCTGATGTTTACCTCGATCTGATAAAAAGTGTTTTCGTCATTTAAAAAACTAGGAAAATAATAAACAGAACAGGATAGTTTTCAAGGTTCTGGAGTTTCCCAAGAAGAATGTTCATGGCTTGATCAATTCTTTATAAAAAGGTACATTTAAAAAAAATCTTTAGTTTACTTTTTTCATCGTTTTATCTTATTACCATTTAATGAATTAAGCTACGTTCCAGAGAAAGAATTGAAAACTAAAACAATTATTTATCATTTTAATTTATTCTTAATGGTTCTACAAAACCATTTCAAACTAATTGCTTTTATTGAGAAAACATGTTTTATATTGTACCTTTTGATATTTTCAATTAATCATTTTCATGATGTAATTCAAATAATTATCCTTTACCCCTCAAACCATCAACATTCATTTGGTTTTTGTTGTAGTGAGTGTGTGCAAAATTTGAACCAGGGAATAGGATGAACTTCAACTATTTTACGTTTAGTATAGAGCATTTCAACTCTAATCTAAGTAAGATAAAAATCACATTTTCCTTTCGGCGAAACTGTTGAGTGAAAACTTCGGAAAGCCATTAAAATTCATAGAAGGAAATGGAAAAGAGTGTAACGATCAATCCAAACTTAAAATATGTTTCATCCTATTCCTCGTGCACAAATAATTGAACAGAGTGTTTAAAGGAATTATTAACCTATTTAGGAATGAACAAAAATCTCAATTTTTGAAGAAAAAAATAACAAAACTTAGCCAAATTTCCAAAAATAATACGTTTTCAGGACAAAAAAGGACATCGTTGACCAGTAAAACTGGCTTACAAGTTACATTTGAGTTCCTGATTCAAATATTAAAAAAAAAAAATCCAAAAAAGTGAACAATTCCTTTAATGAGAATAAAGGAAATGAGTCTTTGCCACAAACTATGATTTTCTAATTCGTATATATCTTTGCAACCCTCTGTCGTAAACCTTAGATATTTCAAACTATGAATTCGGATATATCAAGTAATCTAAGTTTGAAAAAATCACATGCTCACAACATTAGGTTGCAAAGATATAGGGATTGGAAAGTTTAAGTTTGTGACAAAGACTCATTTCCTTTAAGGAAAATATTGTCGAAAACACTACCTTTGCTTGAGGTTGTATACTTCTCCGGGAAGTTTGGTGATTTTATAATACCATTCTCAGCATCAGTTATATTCCCGCCGCAGTCACCGAAGGGGCTTTGCGCTTGTATGTACATATACCTACAGGTGCGGTTAAGTACATAAATGGTGAAAAAAACAATTGTACAATGTGCACAGCATAAAAAGTGATTTTACATATTACAACGAACTAATAAATTAAAATATTTTGAAAATTGTCAAATATTTTTTCTGCGGAGCAAGGAACTTTAATCTTTTATAAAATTGATCGCTCGAGGCAATACTTTCAGACCAAAAGATATGGGAGAAATGTAGTTAATCCTCAGTGACAACTTTTTAAGTATTTGAGTTTTTGTCGAAAAATCAAATATTCTAATCTCTTTTTCTGTTAAACCTAATTAAGGGTGATAACCTTTGATATCTTAAACTTGGATTATTTTATCCAAAAGAGTTTTTTGAAATATCAAATGCCTACGACATATCAGGTTGCAAAGATATAGGGATTAGAAAATAATAATTGTGGCAAAAACGTATTAGTTCCTTAGTTTATATTGTCTAGTTTAGTTGGTTTCGTATGTTTAAGATTTAATCGCCCGAAATAATAACTCTTTATTATTTGAAAACTTTCAGGTCCACGGGGACAACTTTTAATTTTGAAAAATAAATGCTTGGTCCATCTATCTTAGTGCCCTCTGTGCAGTGTGCAGGGTAGGACTATAAACAAATTGATTTAATTCGTAGTGTATTCAACAAGGTACGGACAACCAAGGAGATATTGAATAGAAGGAGGGGGCGATAGGGTTTCCGTACACTTTGCTGTGACGTTTTTGGACTGCTGAAGAACTAGATTTTGCGTAACAACAATAATAAAGATTGTAAACAATAACACAAATGATAAACAGACATCTGGCGCATCTCTGGCGTTAGATGAAGATTCACTGTATACTGACTCATGTTTGTTTACATTAGATCGGCTGCCTTTGTTATTGTTGTTACGCAAAAACTAGTTCTTCAGCAGTCCAAAAACGTCACAGAAAAGTGTACGGAAACACTATATTATTGTCAACTAAAAGAAGATAAGTTGTGCTAACGTGGTTTCTCTACAAAAGTGACCTGCCCATTTCTACTTCAGGAAAACATATAGAAATTGACCCCTTTAACCCTAGTAAAACGTCATTATCTTCCACATTATTGAATCGGGCATAGTCATTTTTGAATGAACGTTTACTTGAAATTACGCTTACAGTCCTCTTAAGAAGTGTTATTAGGTTACCTGCCCTTGAACCCCGAGTATACAGCATCATGATCAGTGTGAAGGAATAGTTCTAATCCAACAGTACCCCGGGGGGATACCACAGGACCAGGAGAACTTGTAGAACAATATCTAAACACAAACTAAAATAAGAAAAATGAAGAAATTTTTTTAATAATATCTATCCACATTTATAGAATCGGTTTCAGCACAATGGTTTACTTTTAAAAATCGACTTATGTTTGGAAAACTAATTTTAGTCAGTAAATTAAAAATGCATATTAAAAAATACAACTTTAAGATGTCCCTGATCGCAGTAATAGTTGATTATTTCTGTTTTGATATAATTTACAATAAGTTATGATAGCATAAGGAAAAAAAATTGTTTTTCCCAGTTATTTAAAAATGTTTAATAAGGTTTTCAAATAACATAAATTACATTATTGAACTGACTCGACATTCGACAATTATCCTAAAATCAAATTTAATAAAAAATGTAAAAAAAACCATTACGGCTAATTCGACGTCTTTTATAAAGTTAGAATAATTCTGCAATCTCATTGGTTAAAACAAATCTAGTCAGATTTCCTGACCTCCTATTGGTTTAAATCGAACCACATTTAACCATTTGAGTTTCCCATAAACATGCTGACCTGCCCAATAGCTGGCGTTCAGCTTTGTTAATCAGAGTAAAGATCTCCACATAATCCTCCAAACATTGATCCCGCCTGAAATAGTTTCATTATTATTTTTCACATGCATACCATTAAATGGAGTGTTTGCGAAAAATGAAAGGGGGTCTTGGCTAACGTCGATACATCATGGTAGCGTCCATACAAATTCAGAAATATTCGACTTGGATCATAAAAAAAAAAATTTAATTCCAAACCTATAATCATCGATTATTTTTCGACGCATTTATATATAGTTGAAATTTCATAATATATTTTATTTGTTTAATTTCACGGGCAACGCCGGGCACTTCAGTTTGGATCAACTTAAAATAATTACCCATAAGCTTTCCAGTTTCCAAGGGAAGCATTTGCAACACTTATATTTTCTAATTTATCTGCTCGAACTCGGAAATGATCGAACACAAGCATGACCTAAACAGTAAACATATAAACAAAAAGTTTCATCGAGAGATAAATCTCATTGAGAATATACATTCATTTCTTGATATGCTATATATAAACAGTAAACATATAAACAACAAGTTTGAGAGATAAATCTCATTGAGAATATACATTTATTTCTTGATATGCTATATATAAGTGGTTCGTCGTAAGAACTATAATCCATTATCTCTGTTTAAATTATAAATATATATAATTTTTTTAAAGTATAAAATATATAAGTTTTTGATAGAAGTAACTGAGTTTTTGCTAGAAACTTAAATTTCAAATCCCTATATCTTTATGACCTGGTCATGTCAATAAACTTAGATTATTTTTCCTAACAGAATTCATAATTTGAAATAACAGAGGTCTGAAGGCATTGGGTTGCAAAGATATAGTGTTATACAATTTGAGTTTGTGGCAAAAACTCAGTTCCTCGATAGTAAACTTTTTTTACTTCATAGCATAATTCCTTTTTTCACATCGTTGTATGATTTATGCGATATTTATCGTATTTTTGATTCAATTATTTCGTTTTTTTTAGGACTCGTGTTTTCGTTTAATCAAGGAGAATTGAATAGAAGGAGGGGGAGATTGGGTTTCCGTACACTTTGCTGTGACGTTTTTGGACTGCTGAAGAACTAGTTTTTGCGTAACAAAAATAACAAGGGCAGCCGATCTAATGTAAACAAACATGAGTTAGTATACAGTGAATCTTCATCTAACGCAACAAATATATAGACCAGAGCCCGAAATTTGAAAGAGTATCGTTGGACAAAACTACCGGGTTTCCTTTTTGAGGTCTTAACATTTGTGTAGATTTTATTTATTTAAGAGATTCAACAAAAATTGAGAATATAAACAAACTGAATAAAATAATATTTTATAACAAAAATATTGATATTCACAAAACTGCCTCATTCCATTTGTGAAACCCGGGGTTTAAAACTGGTTTTCAGAACGATACCCTGTCTTAAGTTTTGGGCTCAGGAACGCCCAACTCAGATATACGCAAACTGTGTACTGTACACTGTGGGAGGAATGTAAACAAATCCAGTGCCCCCACAGCAGTTGAAGAGAAAGGATTAAACACTGATAAGCAGAGTGTTGTTACAGTCAAAAACAAAAGAAACTAGTTAATATATTAAGTTAGTGCGGATACAAATTATTTATTTAAATATGATTTTTGGGTTTCAGATCAATATGGAAAATTTATTCATGCTCAGTGAGATTTGTTCAGTTATAAAGGAGAAGCAAGGTAAAAAGATTCCCACTTATCCTTGTTTCCGAGGTTTAACTTTCTTTTAAAATTTAAAACCTTTCCTATCAATGTTTACATCCTTCCTCCCAAGGTTTAAATCCTTCCTCCAAAGGTTTACATCCTTCCTCCTAAGGTTTAACCCCTTCCTGCTGATGTTTGTATCCTTCCTCCCAAGTTTTCATCCTTCCTCCCAAGGTTTAAACCCTTCCTGGCGATGTTTGTATCCTTCCTCCCAAGTTTTACATCCTTCCTTCCAAGGCTTACATTATTCTTCCCAACGTTTGAATCTTTCATTTTAAGATTTTAATCCTTCCTCCCAACATTTGAATCTTCCTTCTAACGTTAGTATCCTTCCTCCCAATGTTTAAATGATAAATTTTTTCTAAAAATGCCTATTTTCATTTATCTGTTTTCAGGAACCTATGAGTGCAGACAATTCAGCACAAATAAAGTCCTCTAAACAGGCACTTATATATGTATGTGGATTTATTGCCAAAAAACTAAGCACAAAAGTTTCCGACCTTGTCAGAGGCAGTGAGGATAAAACAAACTAGGATTGGATAGACTTAAAATCAAGAGAATCCCTGGTTTATCCATCCAAAGATCTTTTGGATTATAGAGGTCGAGATCCAATCGAAAAAAAACAATTTTAGCTATTGCTGCAATAAGCAATCGATGGCCTCGGGAAGTTATTAAACTTTTTGTAAATGTTAAATTTTTCAGTAGACTATCGCCCCCTCCTCCTTCTATTCAATTCTCCTTGCGTCTAATAAAGTTTATCAGAAGAATATTTCCTGTTTTCTTAGCTTACTAATGTTGGTTACCATACCTGCTGATTTGGTGTGGATTCGAACATGTAAGTGCAGTTGATATCATTGGGATAATTTTGTGGATGTCTGCAAAAACAAGTTTGTAGTTGAAGAGAATATGTTTCTAATTTATCTATGAATTACACATTTATATATTTCTAAAAACTGGAAGAAATTGGAAACCTTAAAGAGACTGTAATCGTAATTATAAGTGAGCCTCCATGTAATTAGGGCACTGCCCGATTTACAACGGTACCTTAAAACCTTTAAACACACAAATATCTCTACTCTGTAATTGCCCTCTGTGCATGGAGGGTCACTTGAAATTACTTTAAGTTTAACACTAGCTAAAGTAAATATAAATTTAGATAGACCTTATTCAACTGAAAACCTTCAGTTGATAATTGATTAATTGAAATGTTTAAAAATAATGTTTTTTAAGAATGATTCTAGTTTTATAGATTTGGTTTTGCAACCAGGAAAGTTTACCTAGGAGAATTGAATCTCCCCTCTAGCTTGTTATTACTGTCGTACTTAAACATACAACTTCCATCAGGCGCTGGAGTTCCAGGTACCTGGTACTCTAAACAGAATATTAGTGTACGCTAAACAGAACATTAATTTACTCTAAACAGTACATTAATGTACTCTAAATTGTACAGTAATGTACTCTAAACCAGATTAATGTACTCTAAACAGAACTTTAATGTATTCTAAACAGAACCTTAATGTACTCTAAACAGAACTTTAATGTACTCTAAACAGAACATTAATTTACTCTAAACAGAACATTAATGTACTCTAAACAGAACATTAATGTACTCTAAACAGAATAAACAGAACATCAATGTACTCTAAACAGAACATTAATGTACTCTAAACAGAACTTTAATGTTCTCTAAACAGAACATTAATGTACTCTAAACAGAACATCAATCTCTAAACAGAACATTAATGTACTCTAAACAGAACATTAACTTACTCTAAACAGAACATTAATGTACTTTAAACAGTACATAATGTACTCTAAACAGAAAATCAATATACTCCAAACCGTAGATTAATGTACTCTTAACAGTAGGTTAATGTACTCTAAACAGTACATCTCTGCATATGTACTCTGAACATCATTCAAAAAGTACATGTGCTTAGAAATGAAATTGTACTAGCTATTTAAATAGTAAATGTAGATATCAACTGAAAAAGAGAAATTTTAACCCTGGAAAAAGATCAAAGAAGTTCCTCAGGTTAAATTTTGTTACTTCATCCCATCTTTATAATGCAACACAACTAATATCATTCAATTAGGGACAAGACAGATTTCGGTGGTTTTGACCAAATGAAAAAATTGTAAAATGTTAAAAAGGTCAAATTTAAGTGAAAAGGGAAATTTTAAAGAGATAAATAAAAGAAAAGAAATAAGTTTGAATTCAACAACCACAGATATGGCCTGAAGTAAAAATATATGAAAATCCTCAGATCCACATTTATACTTCATGTCAACAAAATATGATCATTAAATGTCTCTGATACCTGTTTCAAAATAGTAGTTTGCTTTGAAGCCTGATCCTGGCTTAGATCCTGCCTTGAACAAGATGACAAGCCTAGGTCCTGTACTGTTAATCACTGTCGGAGTTGTTTTACCTAAATATATTTGCAAATGAAAATGATGCTGAAAGTTGTGAAGTAAGACTGTTCACGAGTAAGATGGGTATTCAGACGAGTACATGCTTACAAAGATATAATTGTTGCTTTATAATTGAATATTGAATAAATCTTTAATATATGCAAAAAAGAACACTTATATTTTATGAATTTGACGAAATTTTTTTACTTTGAGGGAAAATTTATTCGAAATGAAAGATTTGGATACATTTTCTTGATCATTGCTCTTAAAGCTGTTTTTATTGTCTATTTATACTATTTTTAAACCATGAACATCGTATTTATAAATTTACCAATAAATCCCATGCATTTTTCTCTATGGCTTAAACGTAAAGAATACAGATTGAAAAAAAAACTCTCAGAAAGAAACATCGATTATCTTTCTTTTAAAAGTTTAGACAGAATGGAGAAAACAGATAAATCGTTGAAAAAAGGTCAAATAAATTAACATAAAAAACCATTTTTGTTTCATGATCGTAAAAAAATTGTTTTGTTTTAAAGCTCGCTAGATTTGAATGCATTTCTTTCAATGGAATTGAGTCTTTGCCACAAACTCAAATGGTCTAATCCTTATATGTTTGCAAACTGTTGGTGTAAACTTTTGGAATTTCAAACTTTCATTATTTGGTCTAACATAATTTACAGTTTGAAATATCTAATGTCTACGACATTGGGTTGTAAATATATAAGGATTGGAAAATCAGAGTTTGTGGCAAAAACTCAATTCTTTTGTGAAGATTTGAAACCTTAGTAAAGTATTACATTTACATTACGTACAATATCGTAAAATTCAATAAAGGAATTAGGTTCTTGCCGAAAAGCCCTATATCTTTGCAACCCAAAGTCGTAAACCCTTGGTATTTCTGACTATAAATGATCAAATAGTCTAAGTTTGAAATATCAACGATTTACACCACCAGGTTGCAAAGATCTGTATTTATTTAAAAGATTAAGTTTGTCACGCACCCCTGACCCTTTAGTGAAAGTAAATTCAACCTAAAGTCTGACCGCGTCAACTTGTTGCACCGGTTAGTCCTATTGAGTGTCTGCGTTATTCACCAATGTTTGGGCGATACAGTACAAACTGGGACCAGAAAGAATGACCCAGCTCGGAAATTCAAATGTACAACGGCTGTCCGTGTTGTGGATATTAAATCAAGTCAGAAACTAAAGCTTAGCTACACAGTCTGGCCCGATTATTAACCTTGAACAAAGGAGTTTATACCATTAGATCTTTATTTGGTAAAGTGAAATATCTTGATTTCTGATTTGTCGATGTTAAAAATATATTGATTTAAGTAATTGAATCTTTGCTACAAACTCTGATTCTCTATATCTGTGCAACCCAATTTCGTAGACCTTTGATATTTGAAGCTATGAATTCTGTTGAATCAAATAATATTAATGGTTTACACCATCAGATTTCAAAGATATAGGAATTTTAAAATTTAATTTTGTGGCAAGGACTTAATTCCTTAATTCATAAATGTTTATAATAAAAAATAAGTTTAACTTTTGAAGAATAAGCTTAGCCAGTTCTGTCCGTGCAAAAGTTGCGAACTCTGAATTTTTAGATTATCATGGTTGAATACTTACCACAGAACTCGTAATCATGTTTATCATAATTATGTTCCTCTTCCTGTCCTTGGATATACACTTTCACATAACCATCCCGGCATCTTTATCAAATAATAATTTATTCAATAATCATTAATTAAATAGTACAAAAGTTTCTAAGTAGAGTTTCCGATTTTCCGAGGCTTCTAGGAATAATAACACATTTATAATCTTTGGAAATTAAGGGCGGAACCTCCCCGAATTAAGAATAAATGCACCCCAAAGATTTTACACAGAGCTATGTGTGGCATGCTGAAAAAAGTTTGAAGTTTATCAGGAATTGATTTCAAAGGAATTGATTTAATTCTGCAAAATTAAGTTGCCTAAATATCAAATAACAAAGTTTTACGTCATTTGATTTAAAAGATATGGGGATTTAAAAATTATAGATTTGTGGCGAGTAATCAGTCTTTTCTTACTTCAACACCATACATATTCAGACATATCATATATAGTAAAAATGATATAATAATAATATATTAATATTGATTTTCATCTTTAAAGATAGTTTTTTTCATGTCAAGTGATCAAGTTGGATGAAACGAATCTTGTAGATTAGAATTTGGCAAAATTGATCAAAGCAGAAAAAATTGAGGATTCAATTTGAAAGAAACTTTTATTTTCAATTTGAATTCACATTTGTTTATGTGAGAAAGATATCATCTTAAAGCATAATTCACAAAATTTACTATGCAGCGTATGATTAAAATAAATTGAGAAAAAGAAAAAGGTAAACTTTGGAGAAAACATCTAATGTTAAAAAAATCAAAAAACAGAAGACCCAAACAAGTCTTTATTCAGTGCAGGACCCATAAAACTGTAGGACTCAAGTTTTAATTTTAAAATAGTCCTTTGAACATAAAACAATACAGCATAGATGTATCAATAAGTTTATTTTCAAGCTGTTATGCTTTAAAACTTTTTGCTTTTAGAAAAACATCAAATACACATAAAACTGTTAAAATGTCGTCTTCCTATTCAACAGTTGTTGGGGTTCTTATTGTGGCTAAAAGGACATTGATTTTAATTGGTTTTTTGTTGTAAAAAATTAAAAACAAAATGTTACCTTTCAGTATAATTTTTTCTAACTCCTATTAATGGAATATCAAACTTTTCAAAGTTTAGAACTACTCGCTCTAAGTTTTGACTGTCCTGAAACAAAAAAAGTTTTCAGCTGCAAATGTGATGACTCTAGAATTAGTCTCAAAATGTTAAGACAGGTCCAATTAAGAACCATGTTGAATCTAGAATATTGCAAGTACTGCTGTGTTGTGCATTTTGAAAATACAAAATACGTTTTAACGTTCAAACCGTTCTTTATACGGTGGTAACAAAAAAGTGGAAAAAATACAATAACGTAACGTGTAACGTTTTTTACAGTGCTAACCAGAAAAAAAGAGAAAAAATGCAAATTACGTTTTAACGTTCAAATTGTTCTGCTTATGGCGGTGTCCAAAAAAGTGGAATGAAAGTCGTATTCGTTCGATCTATCTAACACTCCAACCTTGAGGAGTTTTAGTATCTGTAAAAATGGACTAAACCTGATGAATGGCTGATTATATTATTCCCTTCGCATAGATCTACTGTTTTTCGCTCCTAAAGGGGACTGTTCACGTAATTCCCAAAAACCTTCAATTTAAAAACTTTAACCTTTAAACTTTAACGCTAACCTTTAAACCTTAGTCTAGGCAAATATAGATACATGCATGATTTCTTAATCTTAAAATTGATTATTTTTGATTGTTACTCTATTCAAAACTGATTTGCAGATTTATACATCAGAGACAAAGAAGGAAATGGTCAGACTAATTCCCTTTTTTATAGAAAAAGGCTTTGCTTCAAAATAACGTTAAAGTTACAGTCTCTTTAAACATATAGTTTTACCTGTATACAGTCCCTTTAAACATATAGTTTACCTGCATACAGTCCCTTTAAACATATAGTTTACCTGTATACAGTCCCTTTAAACATATAGTTTACCTGCATACAGTCCCTTTAAACATATAGTTTACCTGTATACAGTCCCTTTAAACATATAGTTTACCTGCATACAGTCCCTTTAAACATATAGTTTACCTATATACAGTCCCTTTAAACATATAGTTTACCTGCATACAGTCCCTTTAAACATTTAGTTTTACCTGCATACAGTCCCTTTAAACATTTAGTTTACCTGTATACAGTCCCTTTAAACATATAGTTTACCTGCATGCCGTATATGAAGTATCTGCAGACTATATAGGGCTGGTAGGGAAATGGGTAGTTTGGGCTGAAAACCTAGAAAATAATTATTTTTCGAATTTTTATCAATTTGATCCAATAAAACATTTTACTTTTTTAGTCTATGGTGGAATTCGCTAAATCGCAGATTGTTTGTGGTCTGAAATTCTTTGTTTGAACAGTTTATAATTTGAAAAATACAAAAATTCTAAAAATTCAATTGGTTGAAAAAATATGTAATTTTTATAATTTTTTAAAAATGTATTTTTTTTGTGAGATTCTTTTTCATTTTTCTTCAAACTTTTTATGGTGTCATTTTTTCTTAACAATTTCTGCAGATAAATAAAATATTTCCAACCTGTCCCTTGCTCTCCTTTTTACTGAGAATTTTCTGATCACATTCTGTTCCTCGAATGTGTTCTGCATCTATGTTCTGGATAAAATCTAAACAAAATGTTGTAACTTTTGTCTTGTGAATCTCAGGATTAAGCATTGATCTCCAGATTAAATCTAATTGAGGGATCAAGCATGTATCCTTCAGATTAACAATATCCTTCAGATTAACAATATCCTTCAGATTAACAATATCCTTCAGATTATCCTTCAGATTAACAATATCCACACAATATTTCCGATTTCATGATATTTTAAGAAAGTAATAAAGCAGGAAACTAAATGTAAACTATAAGGACCCATTAAAATATAATTACCAACCACTACAAAAAAGGAATTTTATACAAAAATGTTCATCTGCTTTGTTGTAAAAATGTTAAGTCATTTATTAATTGTATACCTAGTTTTACATAATTATCTGAGAACTCGTAAAGACCGAAAAACCCTCGGTTAAAGACAGGAGCAGTTCGTTTCAAGGTTGTAAATGTCAGGTAGAGCAGGTTCTAGCAATATGCAGTGTTCATAGTTGAGAAAATATCAAAAGAATTAAGCATTCGCCACAAACTTCAATTTTCTAATCCTTATATCTTTGCAACCTAATAGCTGAAACCTTTAATATTTTAAACTTAAACTTTTTGATCCAATAGAAAACATAATCAGAAATATCAAGGTATAAAATATCAGGTTGCAAAGATATAGAGATTAAACAATTCGAATTTTTGGCTAGTGACCGCGCGCCACTCTTGAATGCCGAAACCATTAGCGCCTGATCCAATCATGGTTCAGTCATGTGTTTGGTGTCTATTCTAAACCAATAGAAATTGCATCTATCTTTCTATCTATCTCATCATCCAGTTAGAGATAAATCCTTATATTGACGCTATACACTTAATGGAAACAGTTACTTTTACTGAAACTATAGTGGCGCGGTCCCTTTAAAATCTTATTATTTGTCATACAAGATTTGTTACAGTGAGACCCAAAAAACTGTTGAATAGATATACGACTGTTATACTAAAGTTTGGATTAAAATAGTATAATGAACACGGAATGCAGACTCTAAAACAATATTTGCTTTGTAACAACATAAAATAAACAATAATCCTTGAAAGTCTTCTTTCTTTACTACAGTTTAATGGGTCTCACTGTATAAAACAAATTTGAAATTTAAACAATTTTGAACACATTTTCTGAAAGCATTCCTTAGTTGAGTAGATAACCAAGTTCCGCATTTGTCCGCAATAAGTACCGATTTTCTCCGCCAAATTGTCCGGACCGTCATAAATTGTCATGCGGTCAAAAGGACAACTATAAAAATAAAATGAATTAATATTATTATGTAAAACTAACCAAAAAATTTTATTTTAAGTGTTTGAAACTTAGATTTTTAAGCATATTTTGTAACAATAAAATATTTTTTTTTCAGAAAGGTATTTAGATTTTAGAAACTTTCTGAGTTCTATTGTAGAAAAGAAAACTTCCGCAGCTCGGTTATAAAAAAAGATCAAAACATCAGAAGTTTAAAAAACTTACTGAGCTCCACCGTAGAAAAGATCAAAATCTCTGAACTCCAATCTGACTCTGGTTCCTGGTTCACCAATGAACTTGTATGTACACTTCAGATTCTTAGGGTAGGTTCCTGTAATCAGTTTCATTGAGAAAATCGTATAAAGTATTATAGAGTGGTTTAACTAGTTTTGACAACAAATTACCATGAATCAGTTCAAATAGAACCCTATGCTCACTTAATCCTGATTTTTCATTTTAAATATATATTTTTAAGGCTGAGCCGTACAGATTTGTCTAGCAGGATAATGTTTTGATCCACCCTATGAAATAGCCTGAGGCAGAATTTAAAGAATTTGAGCCGCGGCTTTAATCTGGGACGCCGCTCAAATATGGTTGGTTCCACTTAAAATTGTATTAAATGTTTTAAAATTCAAGCCGACGCTCAATTGAACTCGGTTTTTTGCGAATTTGAGACGCGGTTCAAATTTATTAAATTCGGACTTTTTTAGTTTGGTTTCAATAAATATTTTAGTTAAGTAAATAATAAAGTATAAAGTATAAACATACATTTATTAGTTTAGAGCTCCAATGAAATTCATGAATTTTTGACCAAATACACTTCTGATTTAACTCAAATTATGCCAGAAATGGCTAGACTTAAAGTCTTGAGCAACTGAAATATAACTGTGTCAAATTTATTCAAAAAATTCATATATATGCAGCAGAACTCTCACGTGTCTCTATCTTTATCACATGACCAGTATACTGCACTACCATTAGTGGGAGTTCTGACTTACAAATTTAATATTATCAATTATATCTATTAAAAATAAAAATAAAAATTATAAAGTAATAATTGGGGAAAACTTAAGTTACAATTAGGTTTCTCTGTGATATCGTCGTTTTCAGATTGGTTGCGTATTTGCTGAATATAATCTGTTTAAACCTACCATTTCAATACAAATTGTAAATATATGAATTTTTTATAAATTTGACACAGTTTTATATCAATTTCTCGAGACAGTTCGAGATGTTTAAACCTATCAGATTTAATTGCAATCTTTTTAGGGCTCTTTACCTGGATAGGTGGCAGAGTACAGTTCTCCGTTTTTGGCGGTATTTCCAAAAATCTCAAATGAGCAAATTTTACTTCTTCCCTCAGCTTTTGCATCTTTTGTGCCGATTTTGTTGAATTTATCTAGAGTAACAGACTTTAGGGTTATTTTAGATTATTGTGGTTTATAGTTTAATTTTAAAATTTAGGGCTAAAAAGAAAAGTTTAATTAGAAATATAAAGCTATTTGTGTGAGCTGCAATGCTGACATTACTCCCACAGAAAGGTAAAGAAGCCAGCAGAGTTTTCTTTTTATTTCTTATCCATATCCTTACCTAATCCTGATCCTGGTCCTGGCCTTGATCCTGATCCTGATCCTAATCTTGATCCTAATCCTGATCCTAATCCTAATCCTGATCCTGATCCTGATCTTGATCCTAATCCTGATCCTAATCCTGATCCTGATCTTGATCCTAATCCTGATCCTGATCCTGATCCTCGTCCTAATCCTGATCCTGATCCTGGTCCTAATCCTGATCCTGATCCTAATGCTGATCCTAATCCTAACCTTGATCCTAATCCTAATCCTGATCCTGAACTTAATCTTGATCCTGATCCTGATTGCTTATGAAATCAAGTGAATCTAAGTTTGAAAAATTAAAGGTTTGCACAATGAGGTTGCAAAGATAAAGGGATTAGAAAATGTGTACTTTTAGCAAAGATTTACTTTTCATTAAAATAGTGACTATTTAACTATTTACCATCAGGGAAGAATTCGTAGATTCCTGTAAACCTTCCTTCAGTAATATTCTTTCTAAAATATAAAGTTTTCATTAAAAAAGGAACTATAATTACTCTCATCAAACTCTAATTTTCTTTGCAAATGTTTGATATTTCTAACTATGAACTCTGCAAGATCACTGAGGCAATGTTTGAAACATCGAAGGTTGCAAATATATAGGAATTTGAAAATTAAAGTTTGATGTTAAATTACTTGTTAAAACTTTGTATAACTGTATATATGTAGTAGTAATCTCTGTTTGTTTGCTTGTATGTCCAATCAGAACTCATGAACCCCCGGACTGATTTGCATCAAATTTTGATTGGGGAACCACGGTAATGTTCTCAGCCTGATTTAGAAATTCGAAATTGGGTGAATTAAAATTTTAGATAAATCTCCAGGCAAAGATGGGTTTCCAATCTAGTATTTTCACAAAACTCAGAGAGACTGTTCAATATATTTCAAATTGTTCACTTACTAGAAAATATTTTTAAATAAATGAAACATTTCTTTAAGATCGGCATTTATAAATAAACTTGTTTTATTTGTTCAAAGAGGACTCAAAAATAAATGAAGACGACTTATGGAAAAATTTAATATTTTTTGTCTGCTAAATTTATTATTCCTACTAACCTGTCAGAGAGGAAAACCATTGCCAAAGAGTTGTACAAAGATATTCTCAGCCTTTAATTATTATCAACAAATCATTTATGATTCAACAAATATGCAATCAGAGATTTTTGACAGAGAAATGTGAAGATTTTTAGATTTTTAATTTAATTTCTGTTTTTTCTTCTTCATATTTTCTAGCCTTTTTATTTTTTATTTTTATTTTTTATTTTTATTTTTTATTTTTTAGATAACTTCAGCTGAACTACCTCTTTCACAGAGCACCAAAATATGCAAGCTCGCCAGGAAAAATCTATCAGAAATTTGATAATTTACACCTTTTTACTGGAATATAAATTCAAAACTGGGCTCTCTTTGTGCAAAAATCAAATTGAACCTCCTCTCTCAGGCACATATTCATAAACTTATAAATTCCTTGATAAAAGAGTTGTTAATATTCCTGGGAATGTTTTGTCCGCAGAATCTGCCCCCGAATGGAGTTTCTATCAAAGTCTTCTTATCAAGGTTCTCCATCTCACTGAAGATATCCACATGCTCATGGTAGCACCTTAATAGGACAAAATTTGGAGCGTTTTTTTGCGGATAAAATGCGGGATTGCACACTTTACCAATAAGTATATGAATCTATCATCAGATAAATATATTTTTTAAAATCTTGTTGCCACTTTAAAAATGGATGGTCTGCACTTTAAATTTTGTCAACATGTCTTTGATATATTATTTCAAGAAATAGTAAAAAAAAAAAATATTTACGAGACCATTTAGATAAAAATGTCATCCTCCAAAATCTTTGCTTCCTAAAAATATTTTTTTTAAATAAAATAAATTTACAGATTTATCAAAGACTTCTAGGCTTTAAAGATTTAAAAAAAAAACATTTTTTATAAAATATTTCATTTAAATTCTGCATCCGAATTGATGGAAGTGTCAACCCTACATCACTCAACCCGAGGGCTGGTAGCCCAGCAACAACGTTTCTTCGTCCGTGCCACATTCTCCTCATTATTTGTCGTCCAAACCGCCACCTCCGATTCTTCGTCCTTGCATTAGTATCCTTTTCAAGAGCGGATTTCTGCAAGGTTATAACATTCGACTATGTTAGGACATATTAAATATCAAAATATTGAATTTTCGTAATTCGAAAAAAATAGTTTTTTCAAGTTCTAACTTTAGTTTTTTTTATAATCATTTAAAAAATAACACTGCATTTTTCAAAGCTCTATGGGAAAAATCACAATTTTTTTCATTCAATTTATTTCGTGAAAGTCAGCAATCACCGCGCAGTATGCAAGGAAGATTTAATATTAGATTAGAAAAAGATGTACAGTATACTCCGAAACTTCAAGACGCACAAGTAATCTAAATCAAATATAGCAAGAAAAGGATTTTGAAGGTGGCTCGGATTAGAAAATTAGGAGATCGTGGCTCGGACGAAGAGTTGTCGTGGCTGGCCTTCCTGCCCTCCTCAGCCCCAGGGTTAAGCTCGAAGTATAAACTCTTTATTCAATTTTGAGATAACTGCAGCTTACTCTAAATCAACGATCCCTGCTGGATAAAAGGTGACTTATTTGAGTGAGTGACTTTTTTATTCCAGAAAACCAAGATTTTCTAGGATTTTCGTAAAATTTCCTGCGTACTTTTTTCTTCATTGAAAGATTATAATAGCTTAATCTTAATCAAATGCAGGGTTATCCAGAAAGGATGAGACTTCAGAGACTACTGTAAGAAATTCATACTGTCTATTTTCTTCTATTTATGATTCCCTGCAACAGTAAACTTGCATCTATCATTGTCAAATAAAAAAAAGCCATTAATTACATTACACAGGAAGGCGACTATCGAGAAACTTCATATCGTTTTTACAGTTTTATCATTTGTGGGGAAACACTGTAAAGCCAAGCTGTAACGATATGTTTTTACAGTTTTATCCTTTGTGGGAAACCCTGTAAAGCCCAGCTGTGACGATATGTTTTTACAGTTTTATCCTTTGTGGGAAACCCTGTGAAGCCAATCTGTGACGATATGTTTTTACAGTTTTATCATTTGTGGGGAAACACTGTGAAGCCAAGCTATGACGATTTGTTTTTATAGTAAATTTTACCCATTCTTATTAGTTTGAGGTTTGCACATAGAAGTTTTAATAAAAGAAACTGAGTTTTTGTCAAAAACTCTCATTTTTAAATCTCTAAATTGCGTTTCGGATTCGTATGTTTGTGGATTCTATACTTACTCAGGAGGAGTCCCAATCAGATTAAACTCTTCAAATTGTATCATTACTCTCTCCCCTGGAAGACCCCTGCAATGTATTAGTTTTAATAACACTGCATAAGAATAACTACAAGAAGAAAAAGAAATGGTTTTTTTGTCAAGAACTATTTACTAATACCAACAAACAAAAAAGTAGTCCTTTTTTTAGCTTAAGATTGATTGATAACTTTTAGCGGCTCAATTTTAATCAACAAAGATTTCGATTTTTAAGTTTTAGTATTAATAGAATTGATTTTATCAAAACGACGATTTCGATTTAAATTACATTTTTGTCAGACATGCTTTGAATTTATTAGATTTTTCAGCTATTTCGTAAAATTTAACTTTTAAAGAGCACAAAAGATATTAACAAAAAACCTTTTAATTTTTTTTCGTATACTAAACCATTTTTATATATTTACCTGAAATTATAGGTGCATTGACGGACATATCCTTCCGAGTTAAGGAAGACAGGAGCAGTAAATGTTCCATTCTTTGAGGATAAACTTGATGTTGAACTGAAGGTTTGGTCACATACTACAGAATAGAATAGAATAGAATAGAATAGAATAGAATAGAATAGAATAGAATAGAATAGAATAGTATAGAATAGAATAAAATAAAATAGAATAGAATAGAATAGAATAGAATAGAATAGAATAGAATAGAATAGAATAGAATAGAATAGAATAGAATAAAATAGAATAGAATAGAATACATAATAAAAGAAAGTATAGAAGAAGAAAAAAGAAAATATAGGTAAAATAGAAAATAGAAAAGAACAGGATATAGAGAAGAATTTAATTTAGAACTAAATAAAATATGAAGAATAGAATTAGATATAATGTGGCACATATAATGATTCATAGCAAAAGTAATGGAAGTTTGAATGGGGAAAAAATAACAAAGCATGAGTTAACGTTTGTAGATTACCATTTCCAATATCTTGATTTCTTGCCACAGAAAACAAAGTCGTCATTGATAGAACTATTTTCATTTTCATCTTTGCTAAACTCATTTTTCCATCTAAACAGTATCATTAGTTGATTAATTGATAAGTATACATACATCAATACATCATGTTTATAATTAATGATTGAGGTTATCATTAATAAAACATATTATTCTCCCTTATCTTTATATATACTTTGCTTGTCTGGTTTTCAGTTTACCTCCAACAAAATTCGATTTTCATTAATTGTATCCAAGAATTTTTTTTATGAAATCCGCAACATTTTTTTATTTTAAGTTTTACAATGTATACAATGAGTAAATGTTCACAATTGAAATAGAAGATGCGCGCGAAGCGCCCTAAAAGCTTAGTTTAAACATAAGCATTAAGAGACACGAAGGTTAATTGGGCGGTGTTAGGGCGGCTGGACTGACGAAAAATGTTCAATATCGGTTCTTAGATTTCACATTTTGTTTGAAAATAGAAAATAATTATTTTTGATACAGATTCCCTTACTAAGGATTAGTACTGAGGAAACCTCATCTTCTTTTTCAACTTTTAATTGTGGCTTTATCTGTGAGCATCTTTTCTTTGTACAGTATAAAAAAATTAAAAAATTTGCGGATTTCATAATATTTTTTCGCGCATTTTCAAAATTTGTTTTAATTAGATAATTCAAGATTACATATTTAAAGTCTGATTGACCATAAACCTTCCCTGGGGCCACGTGAGGTCCCACACAAAAGACGTTTTGACGTTTATTGGATACAAACAAACATACGCGCAGACAAGCCAAATTTATATAAAGATAGCCTGAGCTGGGAACTTTAGAGCCTGATACCTTTAATCCCGACTGCTTAATCCGAATATCCAATGTGGACACTTTTAGTTTCTTGCTTAATCCACTCTTTTTTGGATATAGTACAAAAAAATCAAATTTTTTTTTTAAATTAGTGAGTACCTCCTGTTTCTGTGCATTAATCTTAAATGGTGCCAAAAATTTCAAAATTTTCCGGATTCTGATACGCGACTCTGATTGGTTGAATTGTATACATTTTTTAGGATACAAGTACAAGATTACGTTATTCTCGATATTAAGAAAAAGAGAGGATCAAGCATTGATCTCGATATCCACCATTCTAAAGTTCCCAGCTCTGAAGGCTTTCTTCCTTTGACTTAGTTAGCTAATGATATATTAAATAGTTTGATAACGAAAGAGACATGAGTTAAGCAGCAGCGCAGGTAACCAGAAATTTAAGCAAAAAATGCTGAATAAATTACGCACAGTCGTCTCTAATTCTCATCCTTTATGGGTAACCCTGTATTTAAAGCCAAATAATCGCAATGTCACATGAAAGTACAGTGACATTCCTAATAAAAATTATTATCCTGTATGGGTAACCCTGTCTGTTAGAAACAGTCCGACTTGAAGAGAAAAACAAACAGTTCCTAATCTTACTAATCTGGAATTACATTAACTACAATCATAAA